>NW_027533089.1:10247583-10254917 GCF_008692635.1 Crocuta crocuta
CACAAAAAAAAAAAAAAAAAAAAAAAAAAAAAAAAAGAAAAAGTAATCAGTAATGAAAAAATCTCCCACACATAAAAGTCCAGGGTCAGATGGCTTCCTAGGGGAATTCTACCAGACATTTAAAAAAGTAGAAATGGAAGGAAAACTTCCAAACTCCTCTGAAGAGATGCAGAAAAAGCATTTGACAAAATACAGCATCCATTCTTGATTAAAAAAACAAAAACAAAAATCCCTCAACAAAGTAGGGAGAAAGGGAACATACCTCAAAATCAGAAAGGCACACAGCTAATAGTCCTCAAAGGGTAAAAACAGAGCTTTTCTTCTATGGTTAGGATAAAGGATGTCTACTCTCACCACTGTTATTTAATATAATACTACAAGTCCTAGCATCAACAATCAGACAACAAAAAGAAATAAAAGGCATCACCATCAGTAAGGAAGAATTCAAAATTTCACTATTTGCAGATGACCTGATACTCAACATAGAAAACCTGAGACTCCACCAAAAAAAGCAAGAACGAATACATGAAATCAGCAAACTCACAGAATATAAAATCAATGTACAGAAATTTTGCATTTTTTAAAAAAATATTTGTTTATTTTTGAGAAAGTGTAAGCAGGGAAGGGCCAGAGAGAGAGGGGTACAGAGGATCTGAAGCCAGCTCTGTAGTGAGCCTGATGGAGGGCTCGAACTCAAGAACCGTGAGATCATGACCTGAGCTAAGGCCAGAGGTTCAACCAACTTGAGACACCCAGATGTCCCAAAAAATCGACTGCATTTCTATATACCAATTATGAAGCAGCAGAAAAAGGAATCAAGGAATCAATCAAATGCTTACAAATATACTATCATAAGATATCTAGGAATAAACCTATCCAAAGAGGCAAAAGACTTGTGCTCTGAAAACTATAGAAAACTTAAGGAAACTGAAGAGGACACAAAGAAATGGAAAAACATTCCATGCTCATGTATTGGAAAAATAAATATTGTTAAAATGTTTATACTACTCAAAGCAATCTATACATTTAATGAAATCCCTATCAAAATACCACCAAATTTTTCAGAGCTAGAACAAACAAACCTAAAATTTGTATGAAACCACAAAAGACCCCAAGTAGCCAAAGCAATCTCGAAACGAAAAGCAAAGCTGGAGGCATCACGATTCCAGACTTTTAGCTATATTACAAAGCTATAGTCATCCGGACACTATGGTACTGGCACAAAAACAGACATATAGATCAAGGGAACAGAACAGAAAACCAGAAATGCACCCATAACTGTAAGGCCAACTAACCTTTGCAACTAATATAATGGAAAAAGGACAGTCAATTCAACAAATGATGCTAGGAAAACTGGACAGCAACATGGAGAAGAATGAAACTGGACCACTTTCTTATACCACACTTAAAAACAAATTCAAAATGGATGAAAGACCTAAAATGTGAGACAGGAAACCATCAAAATCCTAGAGTAGAACACAGACAGCAACGTCTTTGACCTCAGCCAGGCCGCTTCTTATTAGACACATCTCTCTTTTTTCAAATATTCAAACTTCTTTTTTTTAAATGTTTTAATGTTTTTTTAAATTTATTTATTACTGAGAGAGAGAGAGACAGTGTGAGCAGGGAAGGGTCAGGGATAGAGGGAGGTACAGAATCTGAAACAGGCTCCAGGCTCTGAGCTAGCTGTCAGAACAAAGCCCGACGCGGGGCTTGAACCCACGAACCGTGAGATCATGACCTGAGCTGAAGTCAGATACTTAACTGACTGAGCCACCCAGGTGCCCCAAGACACATCTCCAGAGGCAAGAGAAACAAAGTAAACATTAACTATTGGGACTTTACCAAGATAAAAAACTTCTGTAAAGTGAAGGAAACAGCAAAACTAAAAGGCAGCCTACAGAATGGAAGAAGATATCTGCAAATGACATATTTGATAGGTAGTATCCAAAATCTATAAAGAGCTTCTCAAATTCAATACCCAAAAACAAATAATCCCATGAAGAAATGGGCAGAAGACATAAACGAGATGTTTTAAAGAAGACATCCAAATGGCTAACAGACACATGCAAAGATGTGCAACATCACCCATCATCAGTGAAATACACATCAAAACTATGATGAAATAACACTCACACCTGTCAGAATGGTTACAATTAATAACACAAGAATTAACAGATGTTGGCAAGGCTGCAGAGAAATGGAAACCCTCCTGTACTGTTGGTGGGAATGCAAACTGGTGCAGCCACTCTGGAAAACAGTATGGAGATTCCCCCAAAAAAGGTAAAAACAGAACTAGCCTATGATCCAGCAATTGCACTACTAGGTATTTACCCAAAGGAAACAAAAATACTGATTCAAAGGGGCACAAGTACTCTAATGTTTACAGCAGCATTTATCAACAATAGCCAAATTAGCAAAAAGTCCAAATGACCATCAACTGATAAATGGGTAAAGAAGATGTGGTATGTATATGTGTGTATATATATATATGTGTGTGTGTACAATGGAATATTACTCAGCCATCAAAAAGAATTATATCTTGACATTTGCAACGATGTGGATGGAGCAAGCTAGAGTGTGTTATGCTAAGTGAAATAAATCATAAGAGAAAGATAAATAATATGATTTATCTCATATGTAAAATATAAGAAACAAAACAAATGAACATAGGGGAAAGGAACAAAAAAAGAGAAGGAGGCAAACTATAAGAGACTCTTAACTTCAGAGAACAAATTGAGGGTCGATGGAGGGGAGGTTGGCAGGGGATGAGCCTAATGGGTACTAAGGAGGGCACTTGTTATGTTCAGCACTGGGTTTATATAAATGATGAATCACTAAATTCTACTCCTGAAACCAGTATTACACTATATATTAACTAAATAAAATTTAAATAACAACTTGAAACAAACCAAAAGCAACAATAAAAAACAAAGTCACTATAATAAAATACCAGAATTTAGGGCACCTGGGTGGCTGTGGGTTAAGCGTCCAATTTTGGCTCAGGTCATGATCTCACAGTTCGTGGGTTTGAGCCCCACGTCGGGCTCTGGGCTGACAGCTAATTCAGAGCCTGGAGCCTGTTTTGGATTCTGTGTTTCCCTCTCTCTCTGACCCTACCCTGTTCACACTGTCTCTCTCTCTCTCAGAATAAAACATTAAAAATAAAAAAATAAAATACCAGAATTTGAAAAGTATATATATCTTCATATTTATATTCCTCTTACTTAGAAAAATCTCTGGGGTACATTAATTGTTTTTGTAATGGAAGCTCAGAGTTTTAACTTTATCATTTTTCTAAGGACTATAAGGATATAAGAGGAAATTTCCATTCAAAATTTTAAATGCAATAAAGTTGTTAAAGAAAAAACTTTTGATGCAGACTCCAATCCTGTTATATATTATCATAAGTGGTCTATATTCCAGGTTTTTAAAATATCAAAACTAATAGAATTACTTTAACAAAAACAATAACCTGTTACTAACATAGGAAACACACAGAATACAGAAAATAATGTTGGGATGATTAGTGCAAAGTGATGAAAATCAAATGAGATCAGCAGACTCGTTTTAAGAAATATTATTAAGGAGTAAAATATGCATGTTATTTTTCATTAGTGCATTTTAAATTAATTATGCAATAAGGAATGCATAATAGTTATTTTAAAATGCATGAATTACATAGCATGCTACCTGCATCTAGTGACTGAGAGCAGATTCAAAGATTTTGATAATACAGGGAAGTTTCATATTGCACAGATTTACAAAAGTAATAATTTCCCAATTTAACACATACACATTCCCTTAGGAATTCTTCTGTAATATCCTCTTCTAAAAGCTGTTCAACAATATGTAGAGCTTTTCTCTCAAATTCAATCTTCTTTCTCACAGCCGCTTCTAGTTCTGCTTTCCTAAAATTAAAAAAAATTAAAACTTAAAAGCTTTTCTACTTACAAGTTTAATTATAGCCAATTTTCTGTCTTATAATACAGCACAAACATAACGTGGTATTTTGGTACTTAAACTTCTATTTTTTAATGGTGTTACTTTTGATGAATACTTCTCAAAATATTAACACACAGAAGTCTGCCACAGTAACAGGACTATTTGATTTCCAAGAGTCAAAACACATGGAAGAAAATCAGGTGAAATCGTTTTGCCAGATAGTGTTTGTATTCTCTCAATCATTCCTGTGTGTACCTAAGAAGACAAGCTTTTCCTCTGAAATCCTTAGAAATCAGGAGAGATTTGAGAGGAAACAGACAACTTTAGCTGTTCTTACAAGTAAAAACGTGTGTCAAGTCTCAAAAGTTAACTGACAGCTCGGTTTGACAAGATGGAGTCATATCTGCAAAGAAGTGTTTACTTATTTTGTCGTAAAATCTTATTAAATAACTATATTGTCATGACTGTGTAGTTGAGGAACACAGTCCTCCCTGGAAGGCTGCTCCTTGTCTTGGCACCTGGGACTGTTATCAGCCTTTGCTGGCCCCTACACATCATGGAACATCAAAGCAGAGGCCATTTGATCAAACAATGGCTCTAGGAGAGTGATTCTCAACTCTAGTTGCACATTAGGATCATCTGAGAAGATTTCTTTAAAAGATGCCTATGCCTACATTCTACTGCAGGTGAATTCAACCCGAGTCTCTGAGGATGGGCCCTAGTTATTGGTGTTTTCTTAAAAGTGCTCCAGATAATCCTAATATGCAAAAGGGTTGAGAATCCTTCCACAGGACCAAAGATACCCAACCATCTTGGAAACTTATCTGCTCCTTTCCTGCACTCATTTCTCCTTTCCTACCAGAACTACCTTTGCTGGCCTCCTGGGCCTTGACTTCACTCTCATATTTGGATCTAGAATGTATTCATTTTTTCTCCCTATTTTCATTGACTCCCAAGACTTTAATTCTTTGACTGGAGCAATAATAGCCTACAAAAACAACAATGAGAGTAACACTCCACAAAAAAAGGAAGATGACATAGGATTGTCAACTATTTCTTTTGTCAAATAAGGGCATTAAAATAAGAAGAAATTTGCAACCGGGGCACCTGGGTGGATCAGTCAGCTAAGCAGACAACTTCGGCTCAGGTTGTGATCTCAAGGCTCGAGTTCGAGCCCTGTGTCAGGCTCTACTCTGACAGCTTGGCGCCTGGAGCCTACTTTGGATTGTGTCTCCCCTCTCTCTGCCTCTCCCCGCTTCATGTTTGGTCTAAAATGAATAAATGTTAAAAAAAAATTTTTTTTTAAAGAAGAAATTTGCAACAACTGTTTTCCCACCATTTCATAAAGGCCATTCTTACATCAACAAAGTATAAAAGACATGAATATAGATTAAAAGACAGTTCTCTATATTCAATGTATTTTGCTTTATGAAAAACATTATTTTATTTTTCTCATATTGCTGCCTACCAATAAAAGCTATGCCATGTACTAGGATAAGTCTACAACCTGCACTAAGGAATTCCTGACTCAAGCTGTTAACTATCTAAACCTTCGGTAAGAGCCACACTCACTTTTTTTTTTTTTAATATTTATTTTTGAGAGAGAGACAGAGTATGAGCAGGGTAGGGGCAGAGAGAGAGAGAGAGAGAGAGAGAGTCTTTTCCCTTAGAGCACTTATCACAATTGTAATTATCCATTCAATTGTGATAATTTAATTGGTATTTCTTTGTTCCACTAGAAAGGGACTGTGTCTATTCTGCTCAAAACCGTATCCCCAGGGCCCAAGACACGTCTGGCATATCTCACACTCAGTAAATAATTTTGAAAGAATGAGTAAATGAAAGCCAATACTTGATAAAAAGATAAATCACAGACATATAAGTATTTTAATCATCTTCACAGACTACTCCTAAAAACTTTTTGTGACAGGAGTTAAATCTATCCTTTTTAGGAGATACCAAGACACGGAATAAGACTTTTTGCTGAAAATATGGATATGATGTAAACAAAGAATAGAAAAGGTTTCTTGGAGTCTCTAGCATATAGAATAATAAAAATAAAAATAAAGTGGACCTGAAGAAGTAGAAAAGGAGTGCCTGGTTAATTTAGGAATGTTTATTCCCTTACAAATCTTTCTACAGATACTTATACCCACACCAGTAATCTAAAGTGTCTTGATTTCGTTTTCTTAAAGCCTGGAGTAAAGGGATATAATGAGTCTATGGGAGAATTTATAGTTATTCTCAGATTTCCCCTTCTCTCATAATAATTTTCTCTATGGTATCACCCATTATCGTTTTTAAAAACAGTTCATTAATATGAGATCAACAGATAAGTTAATGCAGTTGTTCAAATAGTTCTCATACCTTTTAGAAGCATCTTCTTGTTTTAAGGCATTTGTTTGTTTACCACCTATAATTAAAAAAGAAAAATAGTAGGTCATGTCTACACAAACACTAGTTTACAGGACAGATTCCTGCTTAAACTGCAGACAATCTTTTCTTCTTTTCCCACACATTACAATCCTCTGTGTAAAACAAGTCACGTGGAACCGGAATCCAGTTTGCTTCCGTTAATCATTTCCAAATTTTTCTTGGTTAAAATGTATCTCTTTTGGGACTGAATTTTCTCATGTATCACAGTGGCATGGTTATGCGTTCCTGAAAATCTGAGATACTGGTACTTCTGGAGACAACCTCTCTCCATCCCCCAAATGTTCGCTTGCAGGTAGACTGTGGGTGTGACGCCTCAGCGGATCATCCAAGGACCGACGCAGCAGTGTATCTGTCTCGAAGGTGGGCCGGTGTGAGGTTCAAGGCCAGCTGCACACGGCCTGCCTAGGCTGCCCTGGTCACTTACCCATTCTGGCCACCTAGCTCTAGGCTCCAGCACCTCTACTCCCTCTCCCTCAGAGACAGCCTATTCTGGAGGAAAATCTTGAGACATTAGTGTAAAGAGGTGGGGGTCTGGCCAGAGGTCTTCTGCAGAAGACCCGAGGACAGCGATGAGACGCTCTCGGCCCTCTCTGCCCTGAAGACCTCCGCCCCGGGAACAGCCTTGGGGAGGGGGGGAAGGGTGTCCCCGCAGGTCTTAGTCTGGAACCCTGTAGGGGTTCAGTTCTCAGGGTCCAATCATGGGATGAGGCCCTTCTTCCTACCTGTGGCGTTTCGAGAAGCGCGGGGAGTCCGGGCTTTGAGGCGGGCCGAGCGCGGCCCAGCCGAGTCAGCCATGGGAAGCGTCGTCAGAGGGTCAGACCGGTAGCTGGCTTCTCCCGAAGCCCCGCCTCCCCTCGCGTAGCGCGGGGCGGGGCCGGCCGGGGCGGGGCGGGGCCCGCAGAGAGGCCTGGGCGGCCGGAGGAGGTGGAGGAGAGGGCAGAGAGTGGCGAGAG
>NW_027533089.1:10255136-10276684 GCF_008692635.1 Crocuta crocuta
AAGTAGACCCACCTGGAAGTCCGGGACGGCCCGGGCTCGCGGCCAGCCGTGACCCGCAGAGGCACCGGGCGCCACGGCCCGCAAGGCCCCGCGACGTCCTGGGGCCCGAACGCTTAGGCGAGCAGGAATCGGGAGAAATGGCTTCCCTTGGATGCCGCCCGCACGCGCTCCGGGGCTTTATCCGCCCTGAAGCGCGTGGCCGTGAAACCCGGCTGACCCGTGTCCCCACTGCGGGGCTGGGGCCTATCTTTCCCGCCAGGAGGAACGGTGGCCTGCGGGAACGGAACGGTGCTCTCCTGAGGGTTGCCGGTTGCCTCGTCTCCGGGCGATGTAATGATTACACTAACTGGATTATTTGGGGGGACTGCATCTCTTAACAGAGGAATGTCCAGGTCACACTTGGACCCTCTCTGGGCATCTGAACTTTCACCCATTCTGGGTGAGTTGTGTTGACTACAATTTTTGTCAAGTGGAACATTAAAAAATTTGTTTTAATTCCCTAAGGGTTAGAACTGACTTCAGGAACACTTTTTGGAAATGTTTTAAAAAAGAAATGGCTTTTTAAAAGCCATTTACATAATCAAATTTGCGCACCTGTTGGGTGTACCCTAGAGAATATTTTTTTTCAAGTGTATCTTTCAAAACTGCTCTAAAAAGATGCAACATTTTTCCCCCCTTAGGCTAGATACTTTCAATAAAAACACTTCAGTTTTAAAACTTGACATTTTCCTTACTGTATTTACTAATAATTCATAAGAATGAAACATGTATTAATGCTTTAATATCACTGATAGTTAACTGTTTTATATTTCAGCATCAAAACCAGGAAAAATAAAGAGGAATGGCTGTGGAAGAACTTCAATCCATAATAAAGAGATGTGTAAGGGTTTTTTTGGGTTTTTTTGGGAGGGGGGGGTTTGGTAAAGTTAAATACCTTTTAAAATGTGGGCAAAGCACAGATTATTTTTAGTTACATTTAGGGTCAAATTGCTTACCTTCTTTAATCCTTGCTTTGTTTGACCTGTGAGTAAATAGCAGGAGGGCCAGAAGGCAGATTGGATTATTTCTCCAAGTGACCTACTTGTCTAAGTAAGCTTTTAAATTTTTAATACTGATCCTTATTGTAGAATTTTTTGGCAGAGTTGATTTCAAGATCATTCATTATGGTACTTATTCGGCTTGTCCTAATTTTCATACATATGCTTATGTGCAATTTACCTAGAACTTAAACAGATTTTCTCTTTTTTCCCAGAGAAATTAAGCAAGTAGTTATTGAATTTTTATTCACCTGAGTTTGTTTTGTCTTCATTTTGTTTTTGTCAGCAAATCCTAGAAGAACAAGACTTTAAAGAAGAAGATTTTGGCCTGTTTCAGTTAGCGGGTCAAAGATGCATAGATGAAGGGCATATAGAGCAGCTATTAGAAATTATTCAAAATGAAAAGAATAGGGTAAGTACAATCTTTATGAGTACTTTTTAGTCTTTATTAGAATGATAATAGTCACATGATATTATTCTTTCACCTATTCATTAAACATTTAAGAATCAACTTTCTACACTAGGAATGTGGAAAACAAAAAAAGAATTAGGGCTACTTATATTCTTGAAAGTGTTTATAATAGTCTCCTGGAAGAGATAAACATGTAAATAACTAGCAATAAGAAGGCAGAATAAATGAAATAAGTGCTATAGTTGAAGTATGAGTAAAGTGCTTTAAAAGATTAGGGATTACTTCTGCTTTAGGTATAAAAATGGCATTTGGATTATTAATTTATATTTTGTATTATAAGTATCAGGCAGCCTATATACTCATTTTTGGTGAACAGCACATTCTTTTCCTTCAGCCAGATGTATATGGAAAACCAAATATTAAGTAAGATAATTCTTTTTGGGTGCATAGAATTGGAATAGGGGGAGCCCTAGATGGGTTTAATGGCCATTATCATCCAGCTATGATTATCTAAGAAATCATTCTCAACATAGGAAAAGGATCTTTTTGGGATCAGGAACAGCTTTTTCCTGGGACACACTATTGAAAACACGCTAAATGGTCTGTCTTTGTGCTTGCTTTCTTGTGCAAGAAAAGATCATCTTCTTTGCAGGAACACACTCTTTCTTCATTTACAGTACTATTTATTTATGTGGAAGTTTTTTTGGTTTATCACAGTCTAGTCATGCTGGTCTCTGATTATAACCAGGGCACCTTGATTGTGTTTAGGACACTACTAAAACTTTTAAATCATGCGTAGTAGTTCAAAGGGTTTATTCCTTTTTTATTTAAAGAAATTCTTTTTTAAAAAATTAGGACATTTAATTTAATACATTTTTTTGGGTATGTATTTATAGTGCCTTTGTAGCCCCAAATAGAGTAAATTTAATATTCTCCTTAACTTCTTGATGTTTCCCAATTGTGTTCTCAGAGGATAATCTTTGAGAGTATTTTACTTAGAGCTAATAATAATAAAATTAATAATAGTTAATATTTATTAAGCATTTACTATGTGCCAGATGCTGTCTAAAATGCTTTACATCTGTTAAACTCATTTAGCCTCCCAGAATCCCATAGGGTACTATTAAATTCATTTTGTAGATAAGGAAACAGTTAATAGAAGATAAGTGACTTGTCCAGAAGTAAGTTAGCTTTTATGTCACATCCAGGGTTCAGACCTGTTTGGTTTCAGAGCTCTTAACTACTCTCCACTTAGCACTGTGTAGCACTTGCGAGGAAGTTTTAGGGGATACGGGGCATGGGGGGGGTGGCGCAAATTGATTGTGGGAGTGAAAAAGAGAGGTAACAAAAATGACTGGATTTCTAGCCTCTAGGGGGATAGAATATATATTATAACCTGAGTAGAAAAGGGCAACCTAAGAAGAGAATTTCTTGAAGGGGTGCAAGGAAATTTACTTTGGAAATGTTAAGTTTAAGATGTAGCGGGCAGTTGAAAAGTAATATTTGGAGCTCAGTCAAAAAACAGATTAAAATCTTGATTTGTGTATCTCTCTTAGAAATTAATTGATTGTAATATTTTTGAGCGTAGTGAGTCTTTTTTATTTTTTAATTTTTTTAAAGTTTATTTATTCATTTTGAGAGAGACAGGGACAGTGCAAGTGGGAGAGGGGTAGAGAGAGAGAGACAGAGAATCCCAAGCAGGCTCTGCACTGTCAGCATGGGGCCTGATGCAGGGCTAGAACTCATGAAACCGTGAGATCATGACCTGAGCCAAAACCAAGAGTCATACACTTAACTGACTGAGCCACCCAGGCGCCTCCCCCCACAAAAAAATTTTTAAAGACTATTAAGATTCACCATATGGGGTGAGGAGGGTGCCTGGGTGGTTCAGTTGGTTATGTGTCCGATTTTAGCTCTAGTCATGATCTAGCGATTCCTGGATTTGAGCTCAGCATGGGGCTCTCTGCTGACAGCTCAGAGCCTGGAGCCTCCTTCGGATTCTCCTGCTTTCTCTGTCCCTCCCTTGCTCATGCTCTGTTTCTCTCTCAAAAATAAACAAACATTTAAAAAAATATTTTTAATTTGTCCACCCATTTTGAGAGAGAGAGAGAGAGAGAGAAAATCCCAAGCAGGCTCCTCACTGTCAACACAGAGCCAATCTCAGGGCTCAAACACACAATGAGATTGTGATCTGAGCCTAAAGCAAGAAGAATCAGGTGATTAATTCACTGAGCCACCTAGGTACCCCTTAGTAGCTTGAAAATCACCTTTGTAATGTGTGGTCTGCTAAATCCAAAGGTTCAGACATTGATAAGACCAGTGTTTCTGGTCTGTTCTGTTTTGTTTTATTGAGAGAAATGTCGGGGGAGGGACAGAGGGGAGAAGAGAATCTTAAGCAGGCTTCATGTCCACCTGGGAGATGCTGCAGGGCTTGATCTTAGGACAGTGACAATGTGACTTGTGCTGAAATTAAGAGTCACATGCTTAACTGACTGAGCCACCCAGGTGCCCCAGTAAGACAGGGTTTATTTATTTTTTAAATGTTTATTTATTTTGAGAGAGACAGAGCATGAGCAGGGGAGGGGCAGAGAGAGAGGGGTACACAGAATCCGAAGCACATATAGGGAGCACATGCAGATTGATAAAGATGAACACTGAAATGTCCAATTGATAAATGAGCCAAAATGTAAATAATATTTCCTCTTTTGTAAGCTATTTGTTCACGGACCCTAACATATTCTGTTGCTAGTTCTCTAGGACATGTTAAGTCTTTTACCTTTATACCTTGCTGTTTCAGAGCCTTGAATGTGTTTCCCAGCTATTTATGCCTGACAGACTTAACTAACAAGCCTTAGCTTAGCTATTGCCTCTTTTGGGAAGCCTCTCTTGTCTTCCCTAGATGGAAGGGACTCTTCTGCTATACCTTATCCTCTACCTTTATTATCTTATGAGAGTGGGGTCATGGAAGGAGTATTGTACTTAACTGTCTTCCTCCCCAAATTTGTGGGTTTGTTTTATTTTTGTGTGAACCTAGCATGTAAATTCTGTGATGATAGAGATCTTACCTAATATGTTCCTTGTTTTATTTCTAGCACCAGAATATTTTAGGGACTTGACATATAGTAGTATATTCTTGATAAATACTGATGAGTTGAAGTAAAATCAAGCCAGAGAAGTGGAGTATATTGTTGATAGTTCTGAAAATAGTGGTTTTGATGGTTAATATGACTCACTAATTAAATAGATAAACTTTTACTTATGTGATAAGCATTCTGAAATATCTTTGAAGTAGAAGCAACTTGTATATAGGAGAAAAAGTAACTGAAGTGGCATCCCTTTCATTTACATAAGTTACATAATTATAACATATTTGCAGATTTTCCAAGGAACTTGAAAATGTTCATGAGCATTGGGTGGATTTCTTTATGAATCAGGAGAGCAAAATTCTCCATGAAAATTAAGTATTTGCTCATATTAAATAAATTAACTCTCGTTGGAAATACAACTATTTCAATCATGAACTTGACTGATTTAAAGTAAAAGCCCATTCACATTTCCTCAGTGAAAGTATTAGAAACTATCTTAAAAGGTTTTATTTGTTAGCAGCCAACCCTAAGAAGTTCCTGGTTAAATGCTACACTTCATTTGCCTCATCTTATCTCTTTCAGAGGAAATTCTAAGCCGCTTCAAGATCAGAAAGCTCAGTGTAAGAGTCCTATAGATGGCAGTATTTGCTTTACTGTGAAATGTTTTTACAGGTCATCATCAAGAATATGGGCTGGAATCTTGTTGGTTCTGTTGTTCGATGTCTTCTGTGGAATAAGGAAGATGAGAAAAGAAAATATTATCTTCTGATGCTTGATTTATTGGTAAAGGTAAGTGAACAAAATTAGATTCACTTTGTCATAGTAGCCAGCAGTATTTTGTAATACCCTTTAATGTTTAATGCTTGTTTTGGGTGACAAAGCTTTTAGTTCATAAATATATGGGAGGGGACTCTGGAGAAAAGGCCCAATCTTAATGACTGGATGAGCAAGTCTGTTTCCATTTTTCCAAATTTCTGGGTAGAATTATCTAATTCATCTCAGACCCACTGATTCAGAATCTCAAAGAAGATACTTAAAAATTCTATTTGGGGCACCTGGGGTGGCTCATCGGTTAGGTGTCTGACTTTGGTTCAGGTTATGATCTCATGGTTTGTAAGTTCAAGCCCCGCGTCGGGCTCTGGCCTGCTTCAGATTCTGTGTCTCCCCCTCTGCCCCTCCCCTGCTTGTGCTCTGT
Organism: Crocuta crocuta; assembly: GCF_008692635.1. Classification (NCBI taxonomy): domain Eukaryota; kingdom Metazoa; phylum Chordata; class Mammalia; order Carnivora; family Hyaenidae; genus Crocuta; species Crocuta crocuta. Next base: position 10,260,867 of record NW_027533089.1, read on the forward strand.
CTCTGTCTCTGTCTCTCTCTCTTTCTCAATAATAAATAAACGTCAAATTTAAAAGATTCTATTTTTAATAAGTAGTTTATTGTATAGGTCTGGAATTCAAGGTTTAGAGAGGCAGTTCAAGGTCACACTGTTCTTTTAGTAACATTGCAACTAGCAAATGTCAGTGCTCTTTTCTCTGTGGTATGTTCCCTAAAAGAATATAAAAAAACCTAGAATGCAAAATGATCACAGTGGACATGGCAATAGGATGTAGATTAGTTGTGACCAACTACCTTAGAGACTGTTGGGGAAAGGTTACTAGAGTTAAAAGTCAAAAATGATGGTAAAGAAAGATAAAATCTAAGGAAAAGGACATTTTAAGAATCTACTTAAGAGATCAATACAAATAAAAATATATACAGTACTTGGAAAGAGGAAACAGCTTCTAGACAGTAGTTACTAACTATGAGGACTTTAAAAAAGAGAAGAAACAAGGCAAGTCAGGTGATTATGCCTAGTCAGAACACAAGGCAAAGTTTCATCTGTTCAGGAAAGACAAAAGAGATTACACTCAGAAATACCATGGCAGTGTGAGATCATAAGGGCCCACCTGTTGGAAGCCTGAGAAACTACTAAGGTAGCCTTAAGAGTAGACTGGCAAGGCTCAAAAGAAACCTCAGGTCTGGTAATCAAGTTCCTCCTTCTCCCTCTTTTTCTGACTTTTCCTGTAGCCAGGAATTTAAGTCTTCAAAATGTAGTTGTCTATTAAGAGACTCAGTCTTATTTCTTTCTAGTTTTATGGCGATTTGACAATCAGGTTCTGTGTTTTGCTAGTGTATTTTTTTTTAACAGTTATATGAGGTGTTTTACTCTTAAGCAAAAATAGTAGTTTCTCAGGATATGCTGCCTTTTAAAACTAGTAATCATGTGGCTTTAAATACAACTTGTATTAAATAGGTTCAATTGTGAATATTTTTATAGTTATGTAATCCAAAGGAATTATTGTTGGGTTTGCTTGAACTGATTGAAGAGCCCTCTGGAAAACAGATATCTCAGATTATTCTTCTTTTACTTCAGCCATTACAAACAGGTAATGAGTATTTTGATATCTAAGTGTTTCTTGTTTTATCTGTATTAAGTTACTGAAATTACTCTAAAATGTTAATATTACACCAAAGTAAAATATATGACTAATTATTGAGTACTTTTTTTTTTTAATGTTTTATTTATTTCTAGGAGAGAGAGAGAGAGAGCGTGAGCAGGGGAGGGTCAGAGAGAGAGGGAGGGAGTCACAGACTGAAACAGGCTCCAGGCTCTGAGCTGGCAGTCAGCACAGAGGCCGACGCGGGGCTCGAACCCACGAACCGCGAGATCATGACCTAAGTGAAAGTCAGACGATTAACTGACTAAACCACCCAGGCACCCCTATTGAGTACTTTTTTTAAATTAGCAATAGCAGTACCCATTTGAATTCTACTGCCTATAGAAAGATGACAATACCTGTGCAGTTGGGTACCCAGAATAGATTTTGTTGAATATCACACTATTTTCAGGGACTGTGTTGTAATCTTTAGCTTTTTGCCTAATCTTCTCATCTGCAAGTTATATCTAGAATTTTCCCTGTAAACATATTTAAAGGATTGCCTCTGTGGTGTCTGTAGTACTCATTCTGATAGGATTGTGGTAGGTCATGTACCTTGGTTAAAAACAGTATCACGTGAGGCATTGATCATTCCCTGTATTGGGAAGTTGAGGTTGGGAATAGCAAAGGTGCTGCTGAATGAAACAAGTGAAGAAAGAAAAGTTTTCATGGTTGAGTGCAGTAACATTATTGTTAAGCGGTGGACCTTAGCATCCAGAGCAGACAGTATCCGTGAGCAGACTGCTTTTTCATTTTGTGACTTACATGTAACTCAGAATCTGCTAGAAGGACCCAGAGTCAGAAGTTAGAGTAAATCCATTTTAAATGGGAATAAAGCTGTGTACTGCTTGAAATATTCAGTCTCCTAGAAATGAAAATCTAATAATACTACCTCTCATTATTATAGTGTTTTATATTTTACAAATATATTTCTTTGTATTTCTATCTCTTATTTGATACTTATAACAACCACAAAATATGGAATGAAGTGTTTCTGTCTTAACCACATAAACTGTTGGAAACATACTTAGACAAGATTTCATGGCATCTATTGTAAGGTGCCATGATTGTAAGATGCTCCAATATTGCATACACCACTAAGAAGGAAAAAAAACCTACCAATTAAGCTATGTTATCCTGATTTCAGAGTTGTTACAGTATGTTTTATTTTTATTTTTTTATTATTTAAAGTCAAGTTGGTTAACATACAGTGTAGTGTTAGTTTCAGGAGAACCCAGTGATTCATTGTTACAACATTTTTTAAAAAATGTTTGTTATGATTCTGTGTTTACTGGACTTATCCTATGTTCAGAATACTTGATGGAGCTACCTCAAGTCACACCTTGCTTTCTGTTTTAGTGATTCAGAAACTTCATAACAACAAGGCATATTCAGTTGGATTAGCACTGTCCACTCTTTGGAGTCAGCTATCTCTCCTTCCTGTTCCATACTCAAAAGAACAAATACAAACAGATGAGTATGGCCTTTGTCAGTGTTGCAAGGCCTTAATAGAATTCACTAAGCCTTTTGTGGAAGAAGTCATTAATGACAAAGAAAATTCAGTGGAAAGTGAAAATGAAAAGTTAAAGGATGAATTACTGAAATTGTAAGTATATTTTTTTATAACATTTCACAATGGAATTAAGTAAGTGATAGCTTAGTTATTTTATATTGCTGTGTGGTTTTTTTTTTTTTTTTTTTCCATTTTTGCACCATCCCTTCTTAAAGGAGACTTATTGGATGAAGTTGGGCTATGAACACAGAGTTCTGATTTGTTTAAGTACTAAAGGCTACTGTATACTATGATGATGTGAACAACATTTGGTGGTTTCATTAGAAACTTAGAACAGGCAAGGTAGTGACTATACCCTGAGACACTTAGCTCCCAAACAAATGAAAAGCATGAATGTGTATTTCAGGCTTTTCCTAGTGTGTGACCAGGTTACTNTTTTTGCCATGAAAGTTAGAAGTCTAGTTTCAGATTTTGAATTTTACAAGATTATGGGGTTCAGTGGTCCATGCCTCATTAAATGCCATGTTCTTCATTTTTAAAAATTAAGAACCAAAATCCATTTGTTTACTTGATATTCTTCTTTGACTTGGTTTATTCATCATAGTAAGTGAATAATAAAAGTGGGGGAAATAGATAGGTGTAGCTCAAAGAATCTGGTCTTTCTGTGGGGGAATTGTGTTTTTACTCTCCGTTTGAAAGCAACAGAAGCAGCACCAGACAGTTTAACATCCAACTTGACCACAAAAACAGTAACAGTGCCCAGTAGCATTCAATCCAGGGGCAGTATAGACTAAACATGCACTGTTCTATATGGGTATCAAGCACTTGACATATGGATAGTCCAAATTAAGATGTGCTCTGTCTAGGCGGATTAGGAGGAACTTAATGGAGGAACGTGGGGAAAAAAGGGAAAAATAGTGGGGGAGAGGGAGGCAAACTATGAGAGACTCTTGAATGCTGAGAACAAACTGAGGACTGATGGGGGTTGGAGGGGAGGGGGGTGATGGACATGGAGGAGGGCACTTGTGGAGATGAGCACTGGGTGTTATAGGGAAACCAACTTGACAATAAACTATTAAAGAAAAGATTAAGATGTGCTCTAAGTATAAAATGTTCCCAGATTTTGAAGACTTGTTATAAAAAAAATCAAAATACCTCAATAATTTTTATATTAACATATTCAGATAGTAGTATTTCAGATATATTGAGTTAGTAAGATAAATTATTAAAATTCCCCTTGTTTCTTTTTTAATGTGACTACTAAAAGCTTTTGAGTTATATATGGGGCTTGTATTATATTTCTGTTGGACAGTGTTGGACTAGATTACTTAATTACATGGATCAATAATTTTATCTTTTAAATGTTGGAGACTAAAAGTGTTACTATTTTTTCATGAAAGTAAAAATATTTAAACTAAAGAAATAGGAAAGGCTTAATCATATAATAAAGTTTGGTTTCCTAAAGAAAACAAATATAGCTTTATGAAAAAAATTACATTGTCCCGATTTTTCCTTGAACTGATAAAAACTACATCATGGAATAGAAATGATCCTCAAACAAACATTCAGTAATCATTGATATAGTCCAGTGATGGAAGTCAGTCTTACCATATTGAGTCTAGCAAGGTCTTCTCATACTTTCCCCAATACTAGTAAGAAGGATCTTTACATCACCAGTTTTATAAGCCATTGAGTTTTTGGTTCTGATGTTATTTTTCATGTAATATTAGCTTGGATATGTTTATAGAACTAGGTATTTTATACTTAGGAAATCCTATATTTACAGTAACCCATTTCTTATTACCTTAGTTGTTTCAAAAGCTTGAAATGCCCTTTACTGACAGCACAATTCTTTGAGCAGTCTAAAGAAGCTGGAGATGATCCTTTAAGATGTTTTGCATCTGAAATAATAGTAAGTACAGCTAATTTAATCTGCCATAAAATCTGCTATAATTTAAAATCTTGTCTTTCTATATTCTCATGTACTGCAGGTGGGCATGTAAGTTGATAACGTTACTAATTAGGCAGTATGAAATTAACATCTTCTAGATTTTGCTTTTATAGTTATATACATATGTGTGAGTAATTTTTGAAAGGATTCTATCATACATATCCTTTTGTAATGTACTTTGTTTCTCTTAGCATATTATGAATATTTTTCCATTATCTTTCCATTGTACATAGTATTCCACTGTATGGACCTTGCATAATATGTTTAACCTAGGCCATCTAGCTCAACACTTAGATTTTCTCCAGTTTTTCATTATTATAGAACAATCCCAGTTTTCTTTTGTTAACTGTTAAGTCTGATAAGTATCCTTTTAACCAAATCTTTGTATATTTCTTTGTTTTCTTAAATTCCTGGAAATGGAATCTCTGTGCCACAGGCTGTCCTCATTTTTAAGGGTCATGATAAATATTTTCAAAATAACTCTAGAAATGAGTATATTTTATTTGAAAAGTAATTTGGCTTAATGTAGAAGTATTTTTAAGTGTGCTAAGATTCTATATTAGGGAACTAATGTGAAATATGGAAAAATATGTAGCTGAGATTGATAGTCATGAATTTCAGTTTTTTTTTAATTTTCTTTTTTTAATGTTTTATCCATTTCTGAGAGAGAGAGAGAGACAGCATGAGCAAGGGAGGGTCAGAGAGAGAGGGAGACACAAAATCCGAAGCAGACTCCAGGCTCCGAGCTAGCTGCCAGCACAGTGCCCGATGTGGAACTCAAACCCACAAACGGTGAGATCATGACCTGAGCTGAAGTCACACGCCCAACCAACTGAGCCACCCAGGTACCCTGTGAATTTCAGTTTAGAGCAGCCACTGTGGTTGTGGGTTTTCTTCAGCCATGTTCAGCTGTAGGATGGTAGGTGCAACATAGGAAGAAAGGGTTTTGAGAACCGTGTGAGTTCTACAAAGTAAGAGAGAGGCAACGGCACTGAGCATGTATGCAGGGAAGTGACTGTGATGCACAGTAGAATTTAAGCTGAGTAAGGAGGGAAGTTAGCACATACTAAATGTAAGAGGCAGTGAATAGATGATGATGAGATCACTGAATTGTGGGTCCTGGTGTGACTGACAAGTTGTCAGAGCTAGGTTACTAAACAGAATGACCTGAAAGGATAGGAGGTTAAAGAACAGAATGCTTGAAATTACACTGTGGAAAAGTTAGTTATTAATAATGTTTGGGGTATGACCATGGAGTGAGTATTCTGAGGAGAAGGTTAAGGCTGAAGTCATTGGACTAGTCAAAGTAAAGTAGCAGAGATTCCAGGGTATTAAGAAGATCTTTGGTTGTACGTTAAATTACACAGAATTATGACAAGAATAATGTCAGAAACCCAATTAATGGTGTGACCTTGTGGTAGATGTAATATAGTCATATGAAATAAGTTTCAAAGCTAAGAGTTTTAGAGAGGAAGGGGGAGAATGGTCTAGAAGCAGCAAGGAGAATACTTCCAGGCTTGGCATAGTGGGTATGGGTGAAAAAATAACAACCCTGTGAGAGGTTTGCAGAGAAAGTAGTTGTCAGAGGAGTCAGGTTTCTTTTAGAGCAAAAGAGGGAAGAGACCATTTCTTTTTTTTTTAATTTCTTTTTTTTTTATTTCTATTTTATTTTATTTATTTTTTTAAAAAATATTTTTATTTATTTCTAGGAGAGAGAGAGACAGCATGAGCAGGGGAGGGCCAGAGAGAGAGGGAGATACAGACTCTGAAACAGGCTCCAGGCACTGAGCTGGCAGTCAGCACAGAGCCCGACATGGGGCTCAAACCCATGAACTGTGAGATCATGACCTAAGCGAAAGTCGGACGCTTAACCGATTAAGCCACCCAGGCGCCCCGGGAAGAGACCATTTCAAGAAGAATGAATTTTGCTGTCCACTATAAGTTCCACAGGCCATACTTGAAGGGTATCTGAAATCTGAGAAGAGGTAGGAGAAGGGTTTCGAAGAGGAGATGTCAGAAATTTAGGGGAACTAGATTCTGAGGATAAGAGATGATATAAATAGGCTTACATAGTTAATGGAGTTAATGCTGATGGTCAAGATAGTAGGGAAGAGGTTAAGAGTGATGTGGAGGTAAAGGGAGGGATTTTCCCAGGAGTACATAAGAGACTGGGGCCTCTTCACTGTTAGCAATATTAGAGTACAGTATAATCCCATGGATACAGTATAAAAATTACCATGTATATGTACTCTATTTTGAGAAAATAGCTATGAAAGTTGGTAACTGTTACAGGATTTTAAGCCTGGGAGTAATGTAATTGTTTTGGATTCATCACTTCAGTGGAAGTTGAATTTAACAGAAATAAGATTGAAAATAGGGAGATCCTTAGGTGTGTTTTGGGAATTAAGTGAGAAATAATGGGATCCTGATTACGGAAATGGTAGAGATGAGGAGGAGAGGGCAAAATAAAAAAACGTCATATTAGGTGAAATCGACAAAATTTGGTCGTTAATTGGATTTAGAAATATAGTTAAAACGTTGATTCATGGATGAAGTTTTGTGCTTGGGTAACTGGGCAGATGAAAGTGCCAGTGACTGAGATAGAAAATACAGAGCAAAGAACAAGGTATTTTGTGCTTAAAAAAATTTTTTTTATTAAGGTAATTAAAAGCATTCAGAAAAGTGGAAAGAACAAAATAATGTAACCCCTCATGTAACCATTACCCAGCTTTAACAATTTTTGACATTTTGCCAGTCTTGTTTTATCTATCCTCCTTTGTTTTCCCTAGTATGGTATTTTATAGCAAGTCCTAGACCTGTCATTTCATCCATAAGTCTTTTAACTATGCTTCTCTAATTAGTAAGGACCTCTATAAAAGCAACCATGATCCATTATGACATCTAGCAAGAATGGCAGTAATTTCTTAATATATAACCAATTCCTAGAGAGCAGGTTTTTAAGGAACAAATTTTGAATGATGATGAAATTTTGATGAGGTCATCTAAAGAGTTATGCCTAAAGAAAAGAAAAGGGTTTAGGACTGAACCCTACAGAGTACCAATACTTAAGATAAGTCCTCCAGAGAGACCAAGAAAGAAGGGCCACAGAGGCCATACAAGTATCACAGAAACTAGAGTAGTAGAATGTCAGGAAAAAAGAAGTGATTGGTAGTGTTAAATGCAGTAGAGAGAACCTATAATAAAGTTGAAAAGTATCCATTGGATTTAGGAAGATGGCATTGATAATCTTTGCAAGAACAGTTTAAGTGGAGTGTTGGAGACAAAAAACAGTGGAGTAGATAAAGGAATGCATGAAAAATGAGAAATAGAGGACAGATAGTATAAGGTGTTCTTCAAAAGAGGATAGGTAGGAAACAAGAAACAGTAGCTAGAAGACATGGGCTTGGGTAGGAAGGTAATAAGGGAGATAGGGAGGTTTGAGCATGTGTATTTACAGACTTGAAGGGATATGAACCATTAGAGGAGGAAAAGAAGTACAATGGGATAACTGAAATAGTGTGGCTCAAGAGCACACATCTGGTCACAGGATCAAAGACACCTGGAGGAGGTAAGCATGGGTATGTATGCAGGGAAATTTATAGCAGGAATGGAATATTACAGTTGAAGGGAATCAAACCTACTGGCCTCAAATTTCTAGGTGAAGGAGATCTCTTAAGAACGAGGAGGTAGAAATGGAGGCTTCAAGGAACTGGTAAAGATTTGGAATACTGAAGGGAAAGAAAAGAGAGATAGTAGTAGACTATGAAAGCATTAGTAGTCTGAGCACTCAGCTATGATTAGAGACCACAGCTATAGTGATAACAGTCTATTTGTGTATGATGTTTCTCCAACAGTAGTCAGTTGACTGCATGTGGAAGTAGAGAAGGTGGATTGTAGTTGTTTTTCCAGAGCTGGAATTTTACTGAGTAGATGGACATAAAGGAAATAAAGGGTGTAAGTAGTTCAAATGATCAAAAATACTTGGTTGGGCAGGGAAAGAAGGGGAGTTAAGAGAGGACAGATACATAGGTTAGATCAAGGGATCGCAGAACTAGAGAAGTTAGAAGTACAAAAGGTTGGTAGGAGAGACAAGATAAGAAGTTCTGGTTAGAAAATGAGATATTGGAGTTTAGGTATATAATATGGAATAGATTCAAATGCTGACAGAGGCTCAGGGTGGGATTATGTGCTGAAATGAATGCGAAATTAAGGTCACTGGAGTTTAGAAATCAAGAACCATGAGGCTGGCCTGTTAGCAGACTTACCTATGTGAACATTGAACTTTCCCACATCATACCAGGAGTTGGATAGAGAAGATTGTGAGCAGGTACCAAAGTCTTCAGTGAATGTGGAGAAATGACCAGGAAGTCAGCATATGGCAGAGATAAGAACAATAAAAAGGCAGTATGGCAGCTGCCTCAAAGGAACATGTGCTTTTGTGTGAAAGTACAGGAAGAACCAAGATAATACCCAGCCTCTACCTGTATCACCCTTCCCCACTCTTGCCTTCCTCTTTGTGCTGTGTAAGAGGTATGAGAAGATGAGCAGCCTCCACCAGAAATCAGTCAGGTTTAATTAGAGCAATAAGATAGAACAAGTATTCTTTGAAGAGATTGAGGGTATAAGAAGAAGGTTTAAGATCTTAGTGTAAAGAGCAGTACAGAAGTGAGGAAGCACAAAGCAATCAGGCGGAGGTAAAATCAGGGTAGGGGATGAAGTGAGGAGGTGCCTTCAGGTCTATGATGGAAAAGTATAGGTAAGTGGGAATGCTTGAGATTGATAGCCTGAGCTGTCCCACCTTTGGCAGAATTTTTTTTTTTTAAGTTTACTTATTTTGGGGGAGAGAGAGCATGAGCTGGGGAGGTGCAGAGAGAGAGAGGGAGAGAGAGAATCCCAAGCAGCTCTGTGCTGTCAGCATGGTACCTGATGCAGGTCTCAAACCCAGGAACCATGAGATCATGACCTGAACTGAAATTAAGAGACACTTAACTGACAGAGCCACCCAGGTGCCCTGGCAGAAGTTTTTTGATAGAGAACTGCTTGAATGTCCCAAGGATTTCGGCATGGAAATATGCCTAAGAAAAGGGCCAAGGCTGCCATGAGGAATTATAGAGTGGCAGGTACATCCTGGGTCTGAGCAAGACTGCTGGTGTGTGGGTAGATAGTGAAGGCCACACAGGTGGACCCCAGATAATCCCAAAGCAGCACTATAGAATCTGGTTATGTATAATGGTTTTTTAAAAAGGCTAACCTTACTCTGGGAAAAAATACTTTAACATTGGCTGAATGAAGAAATGGAGCTTCACAGTTAAGAGGACATTTGGAATCCAATCACAGTAAACTTTTTTTCTTATAGCTATAACAAGAATGCATGGCTTTGAAAATCAGTACAGCAGTATATATTTAGCATCTGGTAGCTGAATAGCAGTCTCCTGTGACTGCAGATGATTTCCCCTGGTTCTTTTTTGTGTTCTGAAATGACTAATGGAGCCATCTGGGATCAGCAGATTTTACTTCCTTGAGGGCTAGAAAAGTCTTATTTGACTTTATAATTCCCCACAATGTCAGGCCTAGTGCCTGACACTCAAGTATTTATTAAATAAATGAGTGAATATGTGGAAGGTCAGTATTTATTCTGATTTAGCTGTTCTTGACTTTCCCTTTTGATTTCTGTAGTTTGTTATGGCTCACTTTCTTACACTTTTTGAAAGAGAAAGCATGCGAGCTTGTGCAGGGGAGGGACAGTGGGAGAGGGAGAGAGAGAGAATCCCAGGCAGGTTCCTCATTGCCAGTGCAGAGCCTGATGCAGGGCTGGAACCCACAAAGCTGGGAGACCATGACCTGAGCTGAAACCAAGAGTCAAACACTTTACTGACTCTTGCCCATACTGGATGGACCCTTTTTTAAAGGCTTCTACCTGATTAAGTCAGGCCCACCAGAGATAGCCCACCTTTCTAATAACCCCAAATCAACTGGTTTGGAACCTTAGATATATCTGCAAAAATCCTTTTACTTTTTGTCATAACAAAATCTAATCATGGGGTGGTATCTTGCCATATTTTGTTAGTTAGAAGCCAGTCCAACAGGTCTCACCCACACTCAAGGGGTGAGGATTATACAGGATGTGAATATGGCATGGGAGGGTGAGAAGAGCATACTAGAGTCTGTCTGCTATAGCTTACTTTTTTTATCCATTTCAACAGGGTTTTTTATCAGCAATTGGACATCCTTTCCCCAAAATGATTTTTAATCATGGAAGGAAAAAGAAGACATGGGATTATCTTGAATTTGAGGAAGAAGAAGACAAACAGTTAGCAGACTCTATGGCTTCTCTGGCCTATTTAGTATTTGTACAGGGCATCAGTATCGATCAGCTTCCAATGGTCTTAAGGTAGGAGTTAGTGTTTGATTTATTCATGTGATTCTAAAAGGAGTATCAAACTAATTTATCTAATTTTCAGCATATGTTTATTAATGTACTAATGCATTTTAAATGAAGTATAAACAAAAGCTATTTTTTTAATATTTGAGACAGCGTGAGAGGTGGAGGGGCAGACATAGTTGGGGGAGAGAGAGAATCCCAAGCAGGCTCTACACTGTCAACACAGAGCCTAACGCAGGGCTTGATCCCATGAACAGTGAGATGATGACTTGAGCTGAAATCAAGAGTCAGATACTTAGCAGACTGAGCCACCCAGATGCCCCTAAACAAAAGCTATTTCTATTAATCATATAGTCTATTATTATAGTACTCAGTAGTACGCAAATAGTGAAAAGGTGGTTGGGGGTGGTAAGGATTGATATTGACATAATGATGGGGACAAGAGTCAAAGTGTGAAACTGGGGGCTCCTGGCTTGTTCAGTTGGAAGAGAATCTGACTCTTGATCTTGGGGTTGTGAGTTCAAGAGCCCCATGTTGGGTGTACAGATTACTTACGTAAAATTTTTTTAAGAGTGAAATGGGGCTTGGTTTTGAAGCTTTGGGGATCACCCTGTACTATAAGAGAGGGAACTGCTCATTTATCGCTGGAGGGGGTGGGTGTCCCTTAATGTAAACCCTTCAGTGGTTTTTTTATTATTCTAAAGTCTAAAAATCTTTACACATGAAAAGCTTATACATTATCTGAAACCTTGCTTGATTGCCCTGATTCACCTACTATGCTCCAATAACATAGACCTTTTTTGGTTTTTTATTCAAATGTGTCATGAACTTTTCTGTTACAGGACCTTTGTATATGCTTAGAACAACCATCTGTAACCTTAAATGTTACTTTACGAGGAAAGTGTTCACTCATCACCCAATTTCAGTTGAATCTTCCTGTTGTAATTATCTTAACCTTGTCCTTCTTTTCCCATAAACTTTATCAAAGTTATTTTTTAAATATATAATTTTATAACATAACACTTCTTGGACTTTAATATCCATAATAGTTGTTATGTATTTGTCTTGCAGACCATAGATTATTTCTTTGTGTACATTTCTATATTTATATATGAATATGCCTGGGGATATATTTCTGTGTAAATACTGCAAAAATGACTACCACTTGCATGTTCACCATATAGTAAACATTATGCCGATAGCAATGTGCATTATCTAATCTTTATAATACTCTGAATTAGAACATTCTCATTTTACAAATGAAAATAACAGGCTTAGACAAGTGAAGATACCACTTAATATCATACAACTAATTAGCAGAACAGATGGATTCAAACAGTTTTGTCTTCCCCTAGAGCCTATACTTTTCTTTTTGAGAGAAAGAGAACCCCAGCGGAGGGGCAGAGGGAGAGTGAGAGAGAATCTTACACAGGCTCCATCCCCATTGCGGAGCTGATATGGAGCTTGATCTCACCACTGTGAGATCGTGACTGAGTTGAGCCAAAATCAAGTCAGATGCTTAACTGATTAAGCCATCCAGGCATCCCTAGAGCCTGTACTCTTAATCACACTACCATCAAAATGACTTAGGTATGCTAAGGCTGTCATAATAAAATGCCACAAATTGGATAGCTTTAAAATAACAGAAATTTATTTTCTCATAGTTCTGTAGGATAGAAATCCAAGTCAGTGTATGGGCAGGATTGGTTCCTTCAGAGGGCTGTGAGGGGAGAATCTGTTCCATGCCTCTTCCCTGAGTGCTGATGGTTTGCTGACAATCCTTAATGTTCCTTGGCTTGTAGATGTATAACTCCAATCTGGCTTTATGTTCTTGTGGCAGTCTCTCTGTATATACCTCTGTCCACATTTCCCTTTATCGTAAGAACACCTATCATACTGGATTTGGGCTCACAGGAATGATGTCATAGGTGGGGGTGGGGGGGCTCCAGTTCTCCCTGTGCCCATCCCAGTTAAAAAGAAAAAAGAAAGCCCTATCTCCAAATAAAGTCCTATGCTGAAGTTCTGGAGGTTAGGATTCCAACATTTCCTTTTTGAGGGGGGTGCAATTCAACCTATAAGAGTATTGATGTATATAAAATTTCTAAAAATGTGTGTGTGATATGTACATATATATATGTTGTCTGTTTTAGCCCATCGTACCTATTGCAATTTAATATGGGGCACATTGAAGTCTTTTTGCAAAGGTAAGATCATTTAGATGGCATCTCAGAATTAAATAGTAGTGTTAAAGTAGCTCTTGTTAAGAGTGGGGGACACTGTCTTCTCTTTGCCAGACCCTAATTAATTAATTGGTTATTTTATAAAACAGTGATGTAAATATGAAACAAAAATGAGTCAGACATTTCACAACAGAAATCTCTTTTAAATATTAAAATAATAGCTTCTAAGGGAATTTCCAGTCATCTGCTTCTACGGTTTCTTCCCTTATTTCAAAAGTTAGTAAGTTAAAACACCTCTGTCCCACTGCAGCCTCCTCCATCTAAGTGAGGTGGTAAATAAAAGAAATCCATCCATGTTTTTGCTTCATGGTCACAATGTAAACTGCATTGAAAGGAAGGAGGTGTCTTGACTCTACCTTTTTATATCTTAGATTATTAACAGTGGTTATATGCAACAACTTCTCTTATTTGAGGCATTAAGAATGTAGGTCTTTTTCTTTGAAAAAAAATTACAAAGTAACAAATATGTATATTTTTTTCAGACAGATATTTAAGAATTTTGCAAAACTCTATATGCTTTGACTTTATGTTCTTGTAATATGTTGAAATTATCTCTTGCGATCAATCAGGACCTTTCAGTAGTATCCTATAGGAACATTAGTGACAGTTTATCAATCCCATCTCTTCCCAGGTGAAGGAAGATTTGTAACATGGCAAATGTCCAAAGCCTCGGCCTACAAGGCAGGAATTTCCAAGGGTCTCCTGGCACAAGCAGTTTTTAACTCTGTAAATTTACTGTATTATGTATGTCTTAATGATTTTACATTCTTTTTTAGTCTCTATTATATTCATACAATGAGAATATGTATTGGTTTAAATCTTAAGTTCTGTATTCTTAAGATTTCCAAACTATTTAGTCATTAAACAAAAACAACACTTTTAAGTTCCTGCATGGTTAGAATAAAAACCTGAGCCTTAAATAATATTTTCTGCCACAGAGCTTAAATAATTAACAAAGGTTATATACCTTTAAAGAAATATTATCACAAATGGAAAGCATTTAATTATTTTTCTTGTATAAAAAGAATTGAAAAGATTTTACAGATTAATCATTTGGAATACATAGAATCATATTATGTACAATTGATTTCTTAGCACTTACTGTTGAAGATCTATTAATTTGTTACAATAGGAAATAAGCCCTGAGTGGGTGGATTTGGATCAGATTGGATGTCAGTAGCCAAGTCAAAAGACTGATCAAACATGGATTAAGAATTTTGACTAAGTTCTTCAATAGAATTTTTCCTAAATGATACACATTTTGAAGGTCTTTAAATTTCAGTTTTTGCTTTATTTTTCCTAAAATGAAGAGTCATTCTAAAACAGTTTAGAAAGTCATGTTGATAAATTTTAATATTCTCTTCCAGAACAGAAGAGTCCATTTTCTCCAAAGGAGTGGTAAGATTTGCTTGCTCTTGTTGTAATTTACACACCGTCATTGTCCACAAACACAGCTGTTGACTTTGCTATATGTGTATCTCTGTAGGATCTGTTGGAGAATGGTTTATTGAGAATAGAAGACAACAGTCTACTTCACCACTACTTAGAAATCAAGAGCTTTCTTACTGTACCTCAGGTCAGTTAAATGGGTATTCTGATTTTGAAGTAGCCCCTTCCTATTCTGAAATTAAGTCAAGGTCTTTTCAGACTCCTCTCCTACTTCTCCATTTCCTTTGAAAGCTCTAGTGCCATGTGTCCGATAAAACTTGCTGTGATGTTGGAAGTGTTCTAGCTATGATACAGTATTAAAGCCAAGTAGCACATTGAACACTTCAAATGTAGCTAGAGTTAAGGTACTGAATTTTAAACTTTATTTAATTTAAATTAATTTAAACCTAAATAGCTGTATGTGGCTACCATAGTTGATAGTGTAGCATCTAGTGGAAAAACATAATTTTCTTCTTTTACACTTTGTTTCTGTAGGGACCTTAGAAATGAAGCTCCTTTACTTCATAAGTTACTACTTTCATAACTCCAGTCCTAAGGACTCCATCAAGGTGTGCATTGACTCATTACTAGAAAGACATTTTGTTTTTCCCTCCTATGATTTATTTTGCTGAGTACTATTTGTTAGTTACCATAGCCAGGTGGGTCTTTAGATGTTGATGAAGAAACTGGTTTTTCCACTATTTAAATAGAAAAATATGGCTATTATATTAATAATGATTGTTTTTAATGAATGAATTATATTTTGCATGTCTGATTTCACTTTTTGACACTAGACATAATTACACATTTTTTGACACTAGACATAATTATAAATTACACTTAGCTTCTAAATTTATGCTTTGTAACATCCCCATTCAACGTTACTTAAAAAATGGATTGTACTTTGCTTCCTCAGATGTAACAGTGGAATGAAAGACTCGGGGAAAAATTTACTTGATTTTTAAATTTCCTACTTTCTCTTCTCTGAAATTTTAGTATCCATCATTGATAATATAGTTGTTTATTGTCAGTGTTATCTATTATTATCTGAATGCTGGGATATTTTGTTTGTTTTTATTTCCAGGGTTTAGTCAAAGTAATGACGCTTTGTCCCATTGAGACATTGGTATGTAAATGTTTTGGGGATAAATAATAATGAGTTACATTGAAAATAAACAACTATA
>NW_027533089.1:10276917-10304307 GCF_008692635.1 Crocuta crocuta
GGGTTTGTGGAATCTTAAGCAGGCTCCAAGCTCAGTGCAGAGCCCAGTGCAGGGCTCAGTCCCACAACCCTGGAGATTATGACCTGAGCTGAAATTAAGAGTCAGATGCTCAGCTGACTGAGCCACCCAGGTGCCCCTTTACAAGGAGAAATTTTCTTGAATAATTTATAGCTGACTCTTGAACAATGCAGGGATTAGGGTTGCCATCCCCCTGTATTAGTCAAAAAGCCAGGTATAACTTTTGACTCCACAAAAACTTAACTACTAATGCCTCCTATTGACCAGAAAACTCTACTAATAACATAAAAAGTTGATTAACATATAGCTTGTATGTTATATTATAGACTGTATGCATGCAATAAACTAAGCTAGAGAAAAGAAAATGTTATTTAAAAATCATAGGAAAAAATCATAAGGAAAATACATTTACAGAACTATATGTCAGAAAAAATCCACTAAAAGTGGACCTGCACATTTCAAATTCCTGGTGTTGAAAAGTCAACTGTAATCTTCATTCAGTTTATGTAACAATATTATTTGTTTTATTTTAGAGGAAAAAGAGTTTAGCTATGCTTCAGCTGTATATTAACAAGTTGGATTCACAAGGCAAATATACATTATTTAGGTATGTATCAAGAATGGTTGTCAGGTGTGTAGCTGATTAAAAACCAAATTAATGCCATTTAATTATTCCAGGCTATAGTATTTCAGTATGTTTTACATGTAATTGACTGTATTTGGAAGCCATATTATAATAAATTCTCTTATCCCTATGGGTAGAAAAGGGTTAGTTAAATATTATGGACTCGTATTATATGAATAATAATATTTCAGTTCAACTAACTGAAGTACTCTAAAATTAAAATAGACTAGAGATTGATTAGAAATTGATAAGGCTCCTGATAAAACTTTACATGTTAGTAATCTCCATTATTCACTATTGAAATTAATTGCTTTAGAGTTATAACTTTGATAGGCTATTCACTTTTAAGTTAAAAGTGGAGGTTATTAATAGTGCTGTTTGAAAGGGCAAAGATTCTAGCAGCTCTCTGAGTTAAAGAGCAGCAGACTTTCTGTAAAGGACCAAACAGCAAATACAGGCTTTATGCATCACTCAGTCTCTGTTGCAACTATTGAACTTTGCGTTTGTGGTGGGGATGAATATGTTCCAATAAAACAAAACAGGCAACAGGTTGGATGTGACCTGCAGACCTTAGTTTGTTGCCACACTTGGTAATAAAAATGAGTTAAAAAACAGATTTGGGCAATGTCAAAACGCCAGTAAGTCTTCTTTTGAAATTGGCTAATACTAGCATTCTTAATGCCATCTTTACTTCACCAGTAAGACTTAGATCGGCTTTATGAAATTTTAATTTGATGCTTATGTCTTATACCAGTTTTCATGTTCTGATCTACCTATATCCCTATCTAGAAATCCCCCTTTCTTAAGCTAGTCATACTGCGTTTCCTTTTTTTGCAATTAAGTTAGTCTAACAAGACTGGTCTACCTTCACAGGGAATAATTTTGGGAGTTTTTAGGCTATTGTATTAGTGCCCATTTTTATGTCAAATCACTGCAACTATATTCACAAAAGATTCAATTTGATTTAACAGAAATTTCTTGTTGGAAAGATCCATTGAAAATAGAATTTGCCAGTTAGTGCAATAACCACAGGTGACTTGGTAATTGGTTGATCACCTTGCTAGTTGTCTTCACACATTTTTGTATTTCTAGAAATAACACATGGCCTGTTTGAATTTGTAAGATTTTCATCATCATTTAAGATAATGCAGTCCAGGATAAATTCAAATGTATTGTAATTTTGCTTTCAAGGT
The DNA here is from genome assembly GCF_008692635.1 of Crocuta crocuta. Taxonomy (NCBI): domain Eukaryota; kingdom Metazoa; phylum Chordata; class Mammalia; order Carnivora; family Hyaenidae; genus Crocuta; species Crocuta crocuta. The sequence goes on from NW_027533089.1 coordinate 10,278,754, forward strand.
GCTTATTGAATACAAGTAATCATTCAGGTGTGGAGGCTTTCATTATTCAAAATATCAAAAATCAAATTGATGTATCATTAAAGGTAAGAGCATAGAGCTCAGGTGTTGATTATCTTTTTTACTTTGTGAGATAGATATATTCATTTGTGGAATGCACTAATGGGGATTTTGCCCTGTGAACTTTTCTATATCTAGTATTAGGGTATATTTTTTCACCATGTCTACTATTTTCTTTTTTAAAGACAAATTTTTAAATTTTGTTTACTATACGTTTAAATTGTATTAATTCTTTGAGCTGAGAATATGACTTCACTTTGCTCTGTACTTCTGAAATATTAATGGAAACTTAAGTCTAATCTGTTTATAAATAGTAATTCCATATTGAAAACAGAAAGAGTGCATCAGTGTTTTCAAACTGGCAGTTTGTTCCTACTGCCCAGAAATAGTGTGAAAGAATGAAAATTTAAGTTTAGAAACGTATTTTAAATGTATAATGTTTATTTTTGTAGTATGAAGTTACTAGAAAAAGACATGAATTTATCAACTGTTACTTAAAACCTTTCCCAATTTTTCTTTTGTTTTTCAGAAAACACAGAACAACAAATGGTTTACAGGCCCACAGCTGATTTCACTTCTAGATTTGGTACTCTTTCTCCCAGAGGGTGCTGAGACAGATTTACTCCAAAATTCAGATAGGTGAGGTTGACCATTACTAAGGTTCACATAGTAAATTTTTAAAAATGTGAAACTGCTGCTTAGCAACCCTAAACAAATAAGGTGTATTTTCCTGTTATGAGCTATGGTTAATTCATAAAATTACATAAAGATTTTCATATTTTAGTAATTAGATGCTATGTAAAAACAAAATTAAAAACTCCTCTTTCCAAAAGTATGACCAACAGTATGATTTTATACCTGTGATGTACCTTGCATTCCAATGTACAGCTCATAACGATTTGCAACTATAAGCATTGGTGACTGAAAACTAAGAATTTCAGTATAACTTATAATAAAAGACTTATGCTGTTTTGTTTTCTAGGACATTTTTTTATTTAAAACAATTTTTTTTAATATTTATTTTTGAGAGAGAGAGAGCATGAGTTGGGGAGGGACAGAGAGAGGAAGACACAGAATTTGAAACAGGCTCCATGCTCTGAGCTGACAGCACACTGATGTGGGGCTCAAACCCACAAACTGCAAGAACATGACCTGAACCGAAGTTGGACGGTTAACTGACTGAGCCACCCAGATGCCCCAAGGATATCATTTTTTTAACATATATAATATATAATTGCACTTTCAGTCTACTAGAGTGGATGATAACTGGTTGTGAGCATTTATAAAGGAATCCTAAAATTCAGGATGCAAGAGATGAAACTCTCAAGTATTTAAAGATAACAACACTCCCTTGAGGATAAAAAGAATGGTAATTTTCACAGTTGTATTTTGTGAACTTGAAGAACAAAGTGATAATTACTACTACAAAAGATGTGTTAAAGGGAATAGTTTCTAATGGCAAACATAATTGTAAAAATATACCCAAGGTTTTAACTTATTTTAGTCACTGAAATTGCCGATTATATAAAACTGTAAGTAACAAGTTATGTATTTTTAATTAACAGGATAATGGCTTCATTAAATTTATTGAGATACTTGGTTATCAAAGATAATGAAAAAGACAATCAAGTAAGTGAATTTTTTAAAAATGAAACAGTATATTCAAAATGTACAAGCCAATATTTAGTATCTTACCCTATGACAAAGGCTAGGAGAAGTGGCAACAAGAATTCTGAAACATTGAAGTGAATTCTCAGGAGCTCTTACCATTTCACATCCAGCTTCCCTTTCCATTTCTCCTTTTTAACCCCTGCCATCTTGCTGTAAGCATTGCTCAGCTCTGTCAGGTAAGTAAATTGCAAGTCCTACGTTAACTAAACTTTTGGAGCCCACCATATATTTGGGTGTCTTACTCAGTTGCCTCCAACTCTAGTTCGTGATTTTAAGTCTAAGCTGTCTAAAATAAAATCATCTGATAATTTGATATCCTCTCATCAGACATGACTAACTGAAGCATTTTCAGCACTAAAACTGAAATCAATAGCACCTTTTGGATAATGTGTAGGAAGTAGGTTTTTTTTTCTTTAAATAGTCCATCATTAGAGGTATTCAATGAAGACAAATCTATTTGAGGAAGATTTATCATACAGTAAAATTAGATTTGCTTTGTATCTGCTCCTTTTTCTACTTTTTCTAATAGTTGCTTTCCCACAATGTGTCATCTCTATTTAAATTGTAACTCCCTGAATCACATGTGTTGTTAATCTGTTTTTTTTAAGAAAGTAATAAAAGAAAGTAATGGATCTTTATAGAAGGATGCCAGAGAGCTTTTTTAAAGAAAATCTAAGTCAATCATGATTTGGAATGAGTTTTTAAGTAGCATTTTCCTTCCCTCTCGACTGAATTTAGTACACACTTTTGACCTCTATCCCTCTTCAGCCAGAAATAGTTATTTGCTATTATTGACTAGTACTTATTCTGTACAAGGTGCTTATTTTTTCCCTACATCTTGCTGTGAGATTTTCCAAACATACAACCCAGGTGAAATATAATTTTACAATGATCACTCACTGACTTACATCCAAGATGCTACCATTAACATTTTACTCTACTTTTATCATGTCTCCATCTCTACTCTCTATTCACCAGTCTCTTATTTTTTATGCACTTCATAGTAAACTGTATGCAGAGAGCATACTTTCCCCTAAATATTTCAGCATATATTCCAATAGAGTTAAATATGTGTAGTTTTCTTTGAGATAAAATTTACATAAAATGAAATGCACAGCTTTTAAGCCAACATCTCTTGAGTTGTAACAAATGGATAGGACTGTGGTATCCAAGTTTTTTTTTTTTTAAAACTTGAGAAAGTGAGAGCAGGGGAGGGGCAGAGGGAGAGTCAGAGAATCTGAAGCAGGCTTCATGTTCAGGGCAGAGCCTGATGTGGGGCTCAGTCCAGCAACCCTGGAATCATGACCTGAGCTGAAATCAAGAGACACTCAACCAACTGAGCCACAGAGGCACCCTTTATCCAAATCTTTACAAATATAGAACACTGTTGTCATCAGAAGTTTGCTGTGTCCTTTTCCACCTTTTTTCTTTCTAGCAAATTTTCACAGATAATACAGGCTTAGAAAGGAATTTTAACTTGCAGAAGGGCCCAAACCTAGTAAGTGGTAGATAGCTATGACTCCAGGCAATGGCCAGAACTTTTGAATTACAGAGTAAGTATATCTAGACTTCTAAAGGAGCTTGTGATAAAAAGAGGAAAGAGAACAAGTGAAATTCAGCAGCATTGGAGGCCCTGAGGCTTCAAGAAGGTGTCCTTAGGGTATGGTATGAGTTTTTACTTTTTTAGTAATCAGGAAAGGCCACACCTAGAGATGATCTAATTTGACTAACAGAAAAAGAATTTACTTGATTAGGAGTGCTAGATTTATTAGGTATGGAACAGGAACAGCAGATGGACCTCTGCCTAAAAAGGGAAAACAAAGCAGTTTAGCATTGTGCAATATCTGCTGTTATGCCCACAGATGATGCCTTTTATTTGGCTTGAACATTATATGGTGAAGAAATGTATACAACCAGTTTATAAGATTGCTTTATTATTTAATGGTTTAAAAAGATTTCTTGGCAATCAAATATTCCAAAGTACTGCCATGCAAGTTACCATAAGAATTATTACACCAAGGAGATTAGCAACAAAAGATGGCAGCCTATTATCTTTGAGGCAGCTTAAGAGCCTGTTTGTTCATCACAGAAGTATTTCTCCCAAGTGCAGTTATAATAGGTCATGTATATACATGACAGGTAAATCTGTCTGCTATGGCTGATCAAAAAATGACAGCTTCTGAGTTTTTATACATTATGATTAAGGAAGAAACAAAACCAAACCCTAGTGAGGCTGAATTATGGGTAGTTTTACTCAAAAAAACTTCTAACAGTACCTATTTTTGATCAGTTAAATGATTAGAGGATAACTAGTAAGATGAAAAGTGGGAAAGCAGTCAGAAAGGTATATAGGGAAATTAAGAGGATCATTCAAATACAAAACAAAGTGATTCATAATTGAATAATCATCTGTTTCTTTTCCTGCTCTCCTGGGCTGCTGTCAGCTAACTTATTCTTTTCATATGTCATTCCCCTTTTCACCCTTTTCATTTCTCCTTATCTCTGCATAAGTTATAGGCACCTTCTCCCACATTTCAGACACAACAAAATTTTTCTTGAACCTCCATCTCTGCTGGTAAAACCAACGTATTTATTTATTTATTTTGAGAGAGACAATGCACACAAGTATGAGTGGGGGAAGTCAGAAAGAGGGAGAGTGAGAATCCCAAGCAGGCTTTGAACTGTCAACGCAGGGCTCTATCTCATGACGGCAAGATCATGACCTGAGCCAAAATCAAGAGTCAGATGCTTAATTGATTGCGCCACCCAGACGTTCCTCAACTTAGTTTTTATACCTAGTGTTCTATATTATTTGGTAGGTATCTTTAAATGTTAATTGTTTTGAATTACAATAATTTATTCTAATACACAGCCTATAATAATTTTATCCCTCACCTTCTGTCCTACCTTTTCTTTTATATATCCTTTCCCAGTCTGCCTGTTTATCCATTCTTTGTCTTGAATAATTTGTGATTATAATATGTAGAATGAAAACAGGGTCAAAGGAAACAATGTGAGATTGTAAAGGCCACAAAGTATCAGGAATTTTTAAAAACTGAATTCTGTGATAGAGTCATACATGCTTTTCATTTAGAAAAAAAATATCTGGCATATATACACATACATATAATCCTGTATAATCCATATATTGGGTTTTCATTTATTGAACCATATCCTTTGTGTATTATTTGCTGAGCCTGATGACTTCAGGTGATACACATTTCTTATTATTACAATATTAATATTAGAAACATAAGTTCTACAATGCTACTTCATAAATAAAAATCATATACAAATAAGGAGAAAGGGGAAAACTGGGTGTTATTCATTTCCTTCTTTTATTTTCTTCAGTATCATGGCTGACTTTATCCTGACAGGTCCCTGTCTGTTCTGGCAATAAATTTCATTATGTGTCAGAACTGCCTTGTCTTCCTTTTGGTGGATAGACTGGAGTGTATTTTGAAATACATAGGTAAGGCGAGCCTCGGTGGCTCAGTCAGTTGAGCGTCCGACTTCAGCTTAGGTCATGATCACACGGTTTTTGAGTTCAAGCCCCACGTTGGGCTCTGTGCTGACGGCTAGCTCAGAGCCTGGAGCCTGCTTCGGATTCTGTGTCTCCTCTCTCTGACCCTCCCCTGCTCATGCTCTCTCGTTCTCTCTCTCGCTCTCTCTCAGGAATAAATAAGACATTAAAAAAATAAATGAAATACATAGGTAAGCTTTAGAACTGAAAAAAATGTCTTAACTACATTGAGTCTACTTGGGTAAAAATTAAAAGCAGGCATTTGTGGGGTGCCTAGGTGGTTCAATCTGTTAAGTGTCTGACTTCAGCTCAAGTCATGGGCTCATGATTCATGAGTTTGAGCCCCACATTGCCATTGGGCTCTGTGCTGACAGCTTAGAGCCTGGAGCCTGCTTCAGATTGTGTGTCTCCCTCTCTCTTCCCCTCCCCGCTCACACTGTCTTTCTCTCTCTCTCAAAAATGAATAAACGTTAAAAAATTTTTTAGAAAAAGGCATGAAAACGTCACATCTTTATTCTTATTAAAACTATTTAAAATTCTTAAGTTATTTTTTCTAGACACTGAAGATAAATCTTAAAATGATTTTCTTTGTGGTATTTTTTAAAGACTTAGTAACCTTAAGAGAGAAAATACTCTTATTTCCATAACTTCTTCATTCCTACATGCTTCTAAAATTACAGTTCATCATATGAAAGATTTGTACAATTAGCTGCACAGAATGCCCAAAGATTTTCTGTAGCCTAATTTTGCCAAGTTTTTATTGCCTTATTATAAGTTTTATAATAATGTGTTGTATATTAAATAAATTGCCATTAAAAGCAACTAAAGTCTTAATAAAGATCTCCTAGATTTGCACTGTCCAATACAATAGATAGTAGCCACATATGACTATTTAAAATTAGGATTAAAAAATGTTTTCAATTAAAAATTTATTTCCTCATTGGTATTGGATGGGGCCATTTTACTCTTTTAGGGAGAGAGTGCATGAGCTAGGGTGGGGAAGACACAGAGGGAGAGGTAAAGAGAATCTTAAGCAGGCTCTACACTCAATATAGAGTCTGATACAGGGCTCTATCTCACCACCCTGGGATCATGATGTGAACTGAAATCAAGAGTCAGATGCTCAGCCAGCCGAGTCACCCAGGTGCCCCTTGGATGGGGGTCATTTTAGATCACTGTATCTTTTTTTCTTTTTGATTGTTTTTTTTTTTAAACATTTATTTTTTGAGAGACAGAGAAAGATACAATATGAGCAGAGGAGGAGCAGAGAGAAGAGAAGAGGCAGTCAGATTCCAGTGCAGGCTGCGGGCTCTGAGCTGTCAGCACAGAGCCCGATAATGGGGCTAAAACTCAATGAACCGCAAGATCATGACCTGAGCCCGTCAGATGCTTAACCGACTACTGAGCTACTGAGGCACCCTTTAGATCATTGTATCTTAACATATGGTCCTAATCAAAATCATCTGGGTATTCTTTTATGCATATAAATGCAAATTCCTGGGTTCAGCCCTAAATCTATTCAAAGTCTCCGAGTAAAGCACAGAAATCTACATTTTTAACTAGCACACTGACATTTAAGAACTTCTATATAACTGTGAATAAAATCTAGTTTATGACATATTTGTATACATAATAAGAGATACTATTAGGAACTGAATAATCAAAACTTGAATACAAAATAGGCTTTCAAGTGATCCACTTTTAGTTAAGGATAGTTGGGTTCCTAAGTTTCCCTTTTTCACTTAAGATATTTTCCTTTGTAAAGAGCACCTAGAAACTTTTAATAATATTAATGAATTTTCTCCCTCCTCTGTCTCCTCTTGTCCTCTCCTGTCTCTTCCCCACCACCCATTTCCCTTTCTTCTAATAAAATTAAGACTTCATGATTCCCCTCCTTTAAGTAATATAGGAAGAAATGCTCTTGGAATAAAAACTTCTAATATAAATGACAGAATACCCCTAAGCTGTCCTAAGCAGGTACAATCTCTATCCACATGGATCACCAGAAAATTTACTAACAGCTTTGTGTTAGAAATGTTTCCATTAACAGAGAAGGGAAAGAATCCTCTAGAACTAGATCTGTGACAAGGATATCAATTGAACAATCAAGTTGAAAGAATATATAAAGTAGTCATTGTAGGGATGGTTTTTACAGGAAGAGAAAGGTCTCATCATATGGATTATTCTCAGATAATTTTCTTATAGATAAAACTTGTACATTAAACATCTCAAAGTCAGGAGCTGTCCAAATGGTATAGGAGTTAGTGTAGCATCCAAAGTACATTTTTGTTTTGACTGGTATTTTATTTTGATTGGTAGTCACATAAAATAACTAGATGTAATAATGAATGTTTATTAAATAGTAAATTATCTTGGAAGGCAAGGATCAGATTTTTGTTTCTCCAGCTCTTAACATGTGTTTAATAATAATGGGCAATCAAGAAATGTTGAACCAAGTAACTAATTCTTTCATTAATTCTTCTGAACAGACTGGATTATGGACAGAACTTGGAAAGATTGAGAATAATTTCTTAAAGCCACTCCATACAGGACTTAATATGTCAAAAGCACATTATGAAGCAGAAATTAAAAATAGCCAAGAAAATAGCCAAGGTTGGTAATGTGTATTTCCAATGTAATAGTTAGGTCTAAAAAGTAGTCAAATTTTAGAACTGTTATGTATATTCAAAATAAAGAACTCTTTATTGTCATATTTGTTTATTTTATAACAAGGAACCATGACAATTAAGTCATTTCATTTATAATTAAAATGATTTTTAACAGATCTGTAAAGCCAGTTAACATTGAAATTGGGTTAACAAAGATTTAAAACAAATTGAAGTATATACTGCTTTAAAACAAGATTAAGATCAAATTCTGATTAAGAATCTTAATAGTATTACATGTATTTCTGTTTGGATATTGCACTAACTTTGGTATGGCTCTGTCCAGCCCCCCCACTTATCCCCACTGCCAACCTCACTCAAATAAATCTGTACAAATTACAAAAAAGAATCTCAGATTCAGAAATACTTTTTTTAAAGTCAGCAATTCTACTGTAATAATCTCTTTTCTATATAACTGTGAGGGTATTTCTTAAAGGCATTACTAGAAATTTATTTTTAGTGTAGCATTTAATAATGAGTGAAGGTTACAAATTGATCACTGAAATCCAAGAGTTGTTTTAATGGTTACATTTTTTTCTTAACAGTTGTCCAGAAATCTAAAGATCTTTGCTCTGTAACGGTAGGTGGAGAAGAGATCCCTAATATGCCACCTGAAATGCAGCTTAAGGTATATCTGAAATTTTCCTAAGCTACATCCAGCTGAGCACTTTGTTTTTTTGTTTTAACAGCAACATTAATATAACACTAATTTGCTTGGCATTGTAGGTTCTACATTCAGCTCTTTTCACATTTGATTTGATTGAAAGTGTTTTGGCTCGAGTAGAAGAACTCATTGAAATAAAAACAAAGTCTACTCCTGAAGAAAATATTGGGATAAAATGAACTTCCATTCCCCAGAATAAAAACTAGTAAAATACTGTATTTTCCATTATGATTATTTAACATCTTTATAAAAAATTTTCTGTAAAATACTCCTAGAAAAAATAAATGTACTCTTTCTCATTTACTGGTTTCTGTGATGACATATTATGGATTAGTAGTATTCTTTGGTTTTAAAAAGATTATCTACATGGTAATAATGCCTATATATTTATTCTAAATCCTACTGTTGAAAATCCAATACAAACTAATAATTTATATTACAATTTCATAAAAGGTAGCTGAGTTGCCTTTATGCATTCATACAGGTGTAATGAGTTTATAAATATACATTGATACACTTTATGTTCCAGTTAGACGCTATAACATATTTTAGAACTCTTAGTGTTGGGCACCTGGGTGGTTCAGTTGGTTAAGCATCCACTTTTGACTCAGGTCATGATCTCACAGCTTGTGAGTTCGAGCCCCATGTTGGGTTCTGTGCTGACAGCTCAGAGCCTGGAGCCTGCTTTGGATTCTGTCTCCTTCTCTCTCTACCCCTTCCCCAGCTCACACTCTGTCTCTCTCAAAAATACACAAACATTAAAAAAAAATTTAGAACTCCTAATATCAAAGAGGGTATCACAGCACTCTAAAAGTGTACAGAGAAGTTTTCAGTTAGGCCAGTTGGCTGCTTCTCTTAATTTCCCTGCCTCAGGAGGAGTCTTAGCGGGCAGAGTCCCATTACCACCTCTCTAGGAGCAGTTACAATATGAAAGATCTGCAAAGATTAATTTTGGAAGTAATGGCAGCCTTTGTGGTAAAGCTAAAAAGTGTATGTGACTTTCCTTTTAGTCTAAGGGGCTAGTTTAAAAATGCTGTGTTTTTATTTTGTAGTAAATATTTATCCATCCAACTCAATTTGTATCATTAAGAAACTGCATCTGACTTTCTAAATGTATGTATGTACCAATGTTTTCTAAACATTAAAGGGATTACTCAACAAAACTGAAAATAAAATAAATTTTAGTCATATGCATTTTATTTAAAACTTTAAAGAATCTTTAAGGTAAATATATATTTGAACATTATAACTGAAGTGGTCTACTTATTTTAATATTCTTCCAAAAGAACATTTGTAATTGATACTCTAATTTGGGTTGAATCAATCACTACTCAGTTTTAACTTTTGAAGTGTTTTCCAAACAGGACTTTGCTCAATGATGTAAGCCTCAGTTGTTATCATTCTATAGCAGATGCTGTCTGTGTATGGTTTGGAGGCCATCTGTAAGAAGTTATAAATATGCAATGTTATTTACAGAAATAAGTCATTTTTACAGGGTCATAAAAAATATAAACCTTCACTTATTCAACGAGTATCAAATCACCTTCTGTACTAAATACTATGTATGAGTTATGTGAGTAAAAGAAAAATACCTGATCTCGGTCCTTAAGTAATTCCAAACAAGCCAAAAGTAGAATACTGCTTTAATGGAGATCTGTTCCAAGTATAAGAGTAAGAAACACCTAACTCTGCCTAGGGCACATTTCACAGAGGACAAGCATGGAAAGAAAATGGACAACCTGTGTAGTGAAGATCATTCTATAAAATAGGATGTTTGCACTTTGGGGTACCTGGGTGGCTCAGTCAGTTAAGTGTCCAACTCTTGATTTCAGCTCAGGTCATCATCTGCCTGGCTCTCTGACTCCCCCCCTGCTCCCCCGCTTGTGCACACACACAGTGTCTCAAAATAAATAAGTAAACTTTAAAAAAAAAATGCACTTTGACAGTTCTTGACTACAATCTGGCCAATAATTATATTTTAGAACTTGAAAGAAGATTTAAGTAACCAGTAGGACCAACATCGTGTATATATGCCATATGCTCTTTTGGCCTAAAATTAGTCACTGCGGTAATGACTACCAGAAGTAAATTGAGAAGACTTGAGAGGCTAAGTTCAGGCTTCCAAGAGTTGCAGGCTGAAAAAGCAACTTGTCTGAGGGGAACAGAAACAGTATTTGTCAATCCTGTTCAAGAGGGTGTGCATTTTGAAGTCAAGAACCTTGAAATCTATGAGGGTTTATGTGTCATTTTCCTTAGGTGACTCACCTTAGCTATAGTGCACATAAGATTAATAACATTTACTGTGTTGTGTACTGGAAGTATCCGTAAGTTACTATCCAGGAATCTGAAAAATAATTCATAAGTTAAATACATTATATAACTTATATAGACATCTGTTAAGTAAGCAGAAAGGAGACAGAAAGCTCTTGCTATTTATTATGTCCTGCCCTATTCCATAGAGGTTATGACAGACTTTGTAGCCAGAATTTAACAGACTAAATGTTCACTTTTGTTTTGGTCTGGCAAGAGAATCTCAGAAATCACCGTGAACTCTGAAACTTGCTACCCTGATTCTTGGAATACCCATTAGGCCTGCATTTTGTTAACTATGACAAGTTAATATTATAACGTTTATCTTTTGGCAAAACACAATTCACCTGCTTAAAAGGATTAAGAAATAAAGCAAGCACAATGTAATTTAAGAAAAGTCTGTAGTACTATTCTTCCATACCTCTGCTGAATCCTGAACATCAGTTTCCATTCTTCAGGCCCATGGAAGGCAGCAGACAGAACCAAAAAACTATTTTGGTGAATATTAATAAACTTCTCAATTTTGGCTAGAAATATTTCTTCAGCTGATGTAAAGCATTCTTTAGCATCCATCAACAAAAATGCAACTCCTAGGAAAGGTGAACATAATATGAAACATCACTTTGTCATATAATAAAATATTTTGTAAACTCAGTAAAATCAACAAAAATAACTATAATATAGCTGGTAAGTGTCCAAGACCTAAACATATAAGGAACACAATTTACTATAACAAAATTCTTAAAGTACAAAATAATTTAGGTAATCCTTTGAAGTGCTCTATATAAAAGGATGGGTTATTCTAAATAAGAGGAAAAATATGTTTTTGGTCAGTAACCATTTTCTGATGAAGGCACTGTATACAAAATAATGCCAAATTTTAGTTAAAAGTTTTTTCGTGTTATCATTTGTTTAAAGCTGAAAATTAAAGATAAATAAGCCTTCAATTAGTTCTAGAAGAAACCTTTGTAGAGAACATTAACTATTATATACATTAATATACTTGGTGAGCAGTTATCTAGGATTTTTTAAATGGGATCAGGCCTGTAAGAACAGTCCTGAAGGTAAATGTGATCTAATTATAGCACCTTAAATGATGAGAAGACAATCTGAGGAAAGTGATTATATGACGCTAATTAAGTGAACTTGGGCAACTGACATAAAAATATAAATTTTTTGCCATCTGCAAGATGGCAATAATAATTGCTTATAGGTTTGTTGAGCGGATTCAATAAGATACAGTATATAAAGTGGCCAAGGAACATAGTAGGTATTAAGAACATTTCACTTCTCCCTAGCGGGCTCTTTATCCAACCACGAAGGATGAATTTGAAGTTGGAACACTGTCAGTCTGGAGTTTTATTTCTAGTAGCTTTTGAAAGCTTCCGGTCTCCAAAACCTCTGCTAGGGTATCAGTCTATCTACAATGCTCCTGATAAAATCCTTTACCTCCACCTGTTTTATCACTTCAGTCATTTCCCTACCACAAAACTATGCTTTGTGCTGCCCCTTTTCCATTGTCCGAGGCTTCTCATATCCTAATCTAATTCCTTCCTGTATTTTGCCCATGATCACTGTGCACTTTTATGATTTGCAGAACTTCTACTTGTCTCCATTTGGTTCTTTTCTTTTACTATTTGTTTATATTCATTAAAATCATACAAAGTCATGAAAAAACATTTTCCTATATTGTTTTTGTATACGGCTTTTGACCAATGTTGTGATGTTGGCTTCTTCATTATTATTGGTAACATTTTACTGTTGGAGAGGTGGCTTTGTTCTATTTTCATGTTAGTTCCAAAACAAGTAGTTTTTAACATCTTCTACCACACTCCACTGGTTCAGCTTTAGTTCAACAATTGTAATCTAAAAAGAAATGTATGTTGTAATTGGCCACATGTACTACTTTTGTAGCAGTAATAGTTTTATACATTTAATTCTCCAAAAATAAAATAACTTATGCTTATTACCTGGTTACTGAACTACCACTATTAGAATTTATACTCCTACATTTTATAAGAAACTTAAGTCAAGGCAGTTAGCAAATATACTGTACCAGAAAGAGAAAAGATAATTGATCCATTTTCCACTGAATCTGAATACCGAATCTTGTGGCTTCGATCTAGGGTAGTTGCAACTTCACAACTCTAAAAAAAAAGGTTTTTCAGAAACATAAACTTAAGACATGCTTAGAATGATTTTTTATTAAAACTAATGAAAAACTTAAGTTTAATACCATCTTTTATAACTATACTACTTAAATATCTGATCATCAAAGGAGACAGTAAATGTGCTATGGTGGAAAAAACACTTGTAAAAACAAAAATATTTAGTTCTGAAACACACTGTATTTGGAAATGAATTGTGTACTAGTTATGTTATTTAGGGATAGAAACAAAGGACAGTATTAAAGAACTAAACTACAAGAAGCAGAACAAATGCAAAGTTCTTTTAAAAACACAGCTTGGAGATGGATCCTTTGGAAGGTGGGTGATGGTGAGTTTCTTAGATGGTTCAGAGAACCATGAAATGCCAGATGTACAGAATATTTCAAGGAGACAACCAATTTTCCAACTTATTTTTGTGTACTTTTATTATACTTTTAAAATGCTTTAAGCCTTAGGTGGGTCAGAAAACATGTATGAACATAGCAACAGGACTTCTGTTTGAATACCATCTCAAAAATCATCTCATTTTCTATACAAGTAATTACTTAGATAATTTTAGCCAAGCCACTAAAATGTAAGTGGCTAATAGTGTTTCCTGATTGGTTACAGCTTAATCTGATTATTCTCCAAGTAGATATAAATCCCTTAGTTGTATCAATTTTATACTTTGCTTTAGAACATATATATTTTAAGTACACAGGCTGGAATTATGTATAAAATATATGCTTCCTTTCTGTCCTAAAGAGACTATTTTGTGCCAAACAGATCCTGACCTAGAGTTCAACTGTGGCTCTTCCCACAGTTTTAAGATTCCAGCAAAGGCAGACTAAGTAATTTAGGCCAAACCTCCTGCTGCGGCAACTAGAAAAGCTGGACAATTTAAAAAATCTGCTTGAATACATCAGAAAGCTGGCAGGACAGTGAAAAATTATAAGGCCAACATCTATAAAGAAATTCAAAGATAAGAGACCAGCATTTAGGCCACCTTTTCCCTGAGGTCATCTGCCAATTCAGACAAAGACAAGAGGCTGAACACAGCTTCTGACAAAAGTAGAACAGCTCTCACAGGGACTATAGCCTAGCTTCGAAACATTTCAATCCTGGAAATTGTCTTTAGGTGATACTGTATTACTAGTGCTCACAAGTATCTTGCAGAAGCACTCCCTAGAGTAACCTTTCTCAACCAGGTTTCCGCTTTCAAACCCTACAAAGAAAATTATCTGTGTGACTATTCTTTCAGTTCTCACATGACTAGTACCATTCTGGATGTAATTCATTTATCACATACAATAGATGCTTTAGGGCTTGGATTGCCAGATTTAGCAAATAAAAATGAAAAACACCCAGCTGAATTTCAATTTCAGATAAACAACAATTTTTTATTTTATTTTAATTTTTTAATGTATATTTTTGGGAGATAGAGAGGGAGACAGAATCCTAAGCAGGTTCCAGGCTCTGAATTGTCAGCACAGAGGCTGACATGGCGTCGAGCCCATAAACCACAAAATCATGACCTAAGCCGAAGTCATATGCTTAACTGACTGGGCCACCCAGGCACCCCACAACATAATTTTTTAGTAAAAGTATGTCCCGTGCAATATTTGGGATGTACTTATACTAAATTAATTGCTTACCTAAAACCCAAATATTGTAACTGAATGTCCTGTAGTGTATGTAGCAACCCTTCTTAGGGCCTTAGGGGTTTAATTCACTTGTAAAATTAAGACTTCTTAGAAGAATAGAACACTATTCTAGGGCTCAAATTATTTCTATTATTTTTCAAGTATAAATTCCAACACACAATCAACAATAATCAGACATACAAAGAGATGAAATTATTTGAAAGAGAACTACGAGAAACAACAGGCAATAGAAGTAGACTCACAGGGGTTACATAAAGTGAAGTTTTATCGATCCATACCTTACAATAGCAATGTTTACTATGTTTAAGGAGATGAAAGACAAAATTGAGAATTCTGGCTAAGAACCAGAAACTATAAAAGGATGTAACAGATGTGAAAGAGTCAGAAAAGCTTCATAAAATATGACTTAAACCTTTAAAGTAGAAATGAGTTTATTAAGCAGATAAGTGAAGGAAGAAGATAAATGTGAGAACACGGACAGAAAAAGTAACAGGCAAAGGCATTCAGAAACAAAAGTATGATCCTTATACGGGAAGTATGAAAGGTGTACACAAGTTAATTTGAAGATGGTGTTAGGAATAAATGCCTGCATAACCTAAAGACCCATGTATGCCATGTTAATGAATTTTAATCATATGCTATCAGTAGCTACACTTTTAGTGAGAATAATGTAAAAGACTTTTTTTAAAAAATAGTTTACTGTCAAGTTGGTTTCCATATAAAACCCAGTGCTCATCCCCACAAGTGCCCTCCTCCATGCCCATCAACCCACTTCCCCTCCCTCCACCTCATCTGCCCTCAGTTTGTTCTCAGCATTCAAGAGCCTCTCATGGTTTGCCTCCCTCCCTCTCCCCCACTATTTTTCCCCTTCTTCTCTCCCATGCTCCTTCGTTAAGTTCCTCCTAATCCTTCTATACGTGCAAACATACGGTATTTGTCCTTCTCTGCCTGACTTATTTCACTCAGCATAACACCCTCAAGTTCCATCCGTGTTGCTATGTAAAAGACTTTTCAAATCACCATGCTAGACACCTGGGAAGCAATATAACATTGTATGTCAACTATAGTTCAATAATAAATTTTTAAAAGTTCATATGTTATCTAGGGTGCCAACTAAAAGAATAATGAAAACAATAAAAGAAAATAATAAAAATAAAAATACCAAGTACTGAATTAAAAAAATAGCCAAATTCAAGAGTTAATTTTTCAAAATAACCAGTAGCTAAAACTAGATTTTCCAAAGCATGTTTCATGGAATATTAGTCCCATGAGAATTTAAAACATATTCCATGTTCAATTAGTATTTAGAAACACTGAATATTATTTTATCTCCTTTTGAGGATTTATAATGCATTTGAGCATATGAAAGGCTATTAAGAACAGTGCAGTAAAAAAAAAAACTTGTATAAATTTGTTTATACAAGCATTCCAAATATAATCCAATACTTGTTTCTGCAAACATAACACCTATTAATATTCTATAAAATTAATATTCTATCAAATCTACTCATTAGAACGGAAATATAAATAACAGAAATGAGAAAGGGTGCTCAATAACTGATACAGAGTTTATTAGAAAAACGAATGCCAGTATGAAAATTTTAATCACAGAAATAGCTATTTCATAAATTTCAACTTAATAAACTATCTCTATCTAACATAGGTAAATTTTTGAAAAAAAATATGAAATAGATTCATAACAATGCAAAACTTCACAAAGCAAAACCACTATTTTTCTACATTTCATAAAAAATTAACAACACAGAATATCTAATAGAAAAGCTCCTTTTACCTTAAAGAATAATTTCCATACTATATAACTATAGAAATATAAACAAAAAGAATTGTAAAAAATATGAAAAAGGAAACCCCCTATTCCCTACAAAAATAGCACAGAAAGAGAAAACCACAGCCTAATCAATAGTAAATAAGGATTCAAAAATAAAATATTAGGAAACCAAATTGTAAGAGAATATGAAAGAAAAATTCATAATGATCAATTGATTTAATCAAGAAATGAAACGATAAGTCACTTAAGTTCTTCTCAAGAGACAAAAAAACCAACGCAACTGAAAAACTGTACACTTATTTCTGATTAAAAGAAAAACTTTATAAATTAAGCTTAGATGAATATCAATGTAGTAAATACTTTATAGCAACTGGTATATTTTATTCATATAGAATAAAATGCTGGAAGTATTCTCATTAAAATCAGAAATGCAGTTTTAGATGCTCTGGTCATAGCAAAAGGAGATGAGATAAAAATAAGAGATACAGCTGTCAGAAATTCTAGTGACAAATTATGACTGCTTCCCTTGAAAATCCAATAGAACCAACTGATAATGAATAATGAAAATGCACTGCAGTGATTAAAAATAGATAACCACAAAGGCACGTGGTTAAGCATCTGACTTTGGCTGAGGTCATGATCTCATGGTTCATGAGTTCGAATCCCAAGTGGGGCTCTGTTCTGAAGCTTACAGCCTGGAGCCTACTTTGGATTCTCTGTCTCCCTCCCTCTCTTCCACTCTCCCACATGTGCTGTCTTTCTCTCAAAAAGAAATAAGCATTAAAAAAAAATAATAATAGGAGAGGGAGGCAAGATGACAGAGAAGTAGGAAGCTCCGAACATTTCACTCGCCCCCATCTCTCAAACAGAGAAGGCCTGAAGCCATAGGAACCCTTACAGAATCCAGGAGTTTGGGAAGAAAAGGAGACAGAGTCTGCTGAGAAAACCTTATAGCGTGAGTGCAAACTGGGGAAGATAAAATAGGGCCAGGACCAGAGACACGGTGGGGGACTCCCTTCTGTGGGGAGCTGCAGTGAGTCTAGGGGAAAAAAGAGTGGCTGAAACTGCTCAAGACACTGCCCCTGTTGCTGGAGAAGAGAAAAACCTCCCTGCTCGGGACAGAGGGATCCGGTTTCCTGCTGTCCAGCTGACCCTAGGCGGGACACACTCATCCTAGGCGACCCCCAGGGAAGCTGCTCCCTGCTCACCAGCTTGACCTGGATGGGATGCGCAGGGGGGAGGATCCTCAGGGGGGAGGTGAGAGGCTTGAAACTGCTCTGAGGGATTTGCCTGTGAGTTTATATTTCGGGTGACGGAACACAGAGGGGCCCGGTTTCCTGCTGTCCAGCTGACTCTAGGCTGGACGCACTGGTCCCAGGTGACCCCAGGTGAAAGGGCTCCTCGCTCACCAGCCCAACCTGGAGGAGACAGGAACAGTGGCTTCTGGCTCAAACCCCAAGGGGAAGGTGAGAGGCTTGAAACTGCTCTGAGGGGCTCGCCTGTGAGTTTATATTTCAGGCAATTTCAATGGGGCCCGCAGACTGAGATCTGGAAATGAGGCCTGGCTTGGGATATAGAGCACAGCTCACCTTGGCTATGCCCCCAGCATAGAGAGATCACACCCAAAAGAGTGAGTTGCAATGCTTGGTTCAAGAAGGGACTGGGGCGCTGCCACTTTTCTCCCCACAACCGCCAAGGTAGGACTCCCACAGGATGCAATGGACCAAACCACGCCCATCCCTGCTAGAGAGCTGCCCTCTTCTTTTCTTTTCTTTTTTTTTTAACCAGAAGCATCACCATCCCAGACTTTAGTCTATATGACAAAGCTGTGGTCATCAATACAGTATGGTATTGGCACAAAAACAGACACATAGACCAATGGAATTGAATAGAGAACTCAGAATTGGACCCACAAATGTACAGCCAACTAATCTTTGACAGAGCAGGAAAGAGTAGCCCATGGAAAAAAGACCGCCTCTTTAACAGATGGTGGTGGGAGAACTGGACAGCAACATGCAGAATAAAACTAGATCATTTTCTCACACCATACACAAAAATAAACTGAAAATGGATAAAGGACCTGAATGTGAGACAGGAAACCATCAAAACCCTACAGGAGAAAGCAGGAAACAACCTCCTTGACCTCAACCGCAATTTCTTACTTGACACATCCCCAAAGGCAAGGGAATCAAGAGCAAAAATGAACTATTGGGACCTCATCAAAATAAAAAGCTTCTGCACGGCAAAGGAAACAATCCATAAAACTAATAGGTAACCGAGGGAATGGGAAAAGATAGTTGCAAATGACATATCAGATAAAAGGCTAGTATCCAAAATTTATAAGGAACCCACCAAATTCCACACCTGTAAAACAAATAATCCAGTAAAGAAATGGGCACAAGACATGAACACACACTTCTCCAAAGAGAACATCCAGATGGCCAACAGACACATGAAACGATGCTCAGCGTCCCTCAACATCAGGGAAATAACAAATCAAAACCACACTGAGATACCACCTCACACCAGTCAGAGTGGCTAAAATGAACAAATCAGGAGACTATANCCATACCATGGAATACTACATGGCAATGAGAAACAATGAAATCTGGCCATGTGTAGCAACATGGATGGAACTTGAGGGTGTTATCCTGAGCGAAATAAGTCAGGCAGAGAAGGACAGCTACCATATGTTTGCAGGTATAGGTGGATTAGGAGGAACTTAATGGAGGACCATGGGGGAGAAGAAGGGGAAAAAAAGTTGTGGAGAGGGAGGGAGGCAAACCATGAGAGACTCTTGAATGCTGAGAACAAACTGAGGGCTGATGGGGGTGGGGGAAAGAGGGGAAGGGGGATGATGGGCAAGGAGGAGGGCACTTGCTGGGATGAACACTGGGTATTATATGGAATCCAACTTGACAATAAACTATTAAAATAATAATAATAATGATAATAATAAATTGCCACCAATTCAAAAGGTTCTACTTACAGATCAAAAACATGGAGAAGAAATACATAATAGCAACAAAAACATCAACTACCAAGGTACTTAAAAAGAAACAGAAACAATATAAGGAAAAAAATTTTTAATTATCTTAGAAAATAAAGACTTGAAAAAAATGATATATCTCGTGTTCAAAAGATGGAAAGAATAAATTTTCCCCTCACTTAATAAATTAGTTCAATTCAAATCAAAAGTGTAATGAAAGGAAACTTTTTTTAACTTAAAGTGATTTTGAAGTTCATGTATGATAAAGTTTGGCAAACTTTTTCAGTAGAAGGCCAGATAATAAATATTTTAGGCTTTTCAGGCTGCATATGATCTGTCATATTTTTTTCTTTTCTTCCTTTCTTCTTCCCTATCTCCCTCCTTTGTTTCTCTCACCCTCTTCCTCATCTTCTTTCCCTCCTTCCTTCCTTCTTTCCTTCCTTTTTCTTTTCTTCCCTTCCTCCCTCCTTCTCTTTCTTTCTATTCTTTAGAAGCCTTTAAAAATGTAAAGACCATGCTTAACTCACTGGCTTGGCAATAGCGTGCTGTAGGCCAGGGCATACACCATAGTTTTATGATTCCCTGATCAAAAAGAATACAAGGTTTCTAAAACATATGAATAATATGTAAGGAACATGCCTTACTAAGTTTAAGGTATATCACACAACTACAATGAATTTAAAAGTGTGATAATGATTCAATATTTAATATACACATCAACTAAACAGAAAATAACAGAATCAGTTTCAAAACTATATAATCATTATCTGTATGTGATCATATGTAGAGATGTATAACACATTTTTAAACCTGAAATATGAAAATTTTATAAGAGTAATTTAAGAAATCTCAGGGAAGAATCTGTTAAATTTAACTATATAATAAACACAGACTGCCTTAATTACTTGAAATAGAATAAAAATAAAAATATGAAACTTATGATGTCACAAATACCAAATAAAATTGAAAGGCAAAAAAACCCCTAAGAAAAATCTTAATCAATAGTATAACACAAATTTATATTCTTTTTAATATTTTAAAGAACAAAACTTATTTATGCCAATAGAAAAATATAAAATTACAGAATAAAAATAATGTGCCTGAAAAAATGTTTAATCTCCTTTGTAATCAAAGAAATATAAAATATAAAATACTAAAATAGCAAAGATAGTCATAAAATGGTCACATGTGGAATTGTCATAGGTGAGGAGAAGGTAAGCCTCCTATATACTGCTGATGCCACTGTATATAGAAACATTCTGCAGGGTAATTTGACAATATATAGCAAAAGCGGCCAAATGTGCATGTCCCTTTCTTTAATGCAACTATTCTATTTCAAAGAATTTTTCTAAAACAAAAACTAGCAATAAATAAAAAGATGTGTAAGATAAATGAAGACACAGCATTTAAAATATTAAAATATAGGAAATACTGGAATAAAAATGATGGTATCTCCTACTTTCTTTGAAAAGTACACAAAAACCAAAGGAGAATGAGAAACAAGAGGAAACTATCTTTTGTTGAAACTAGGAAACATGTATAACCCCCGCAAAACACATGAAAAAAGAACAGACTTCTAATTTGAGGGACATTTTTGAAAGCCATGTCTGACAATTTTGGCTCCTCCAGGGAAAGAACATTTCAGCTGTGTCTAATGCTTCTCTGATGAATCTTAACAAAATCCAGTATTGGAAAGACCTATCTTTAACACGAAAACTACAAGTACACACTGAATCTATTTAACTGTGTAACTAACATGAAAATAAATGTGGGAATTATGGTTACTGAAAAAGTATAAGTGTTATGCACATTTGATATAACTAATAAGTTATAAATACCTAGTATAATCGATTTTTGATTATTGGTATAATTAATAAAAGTCCTGAGGAGAGAAGGAAATTAGTAATGTTCTATTTGTTGACCTGATTGGCCACATGGTATTCCTTTTTATAATAACTCTATTAAATGGTTCATATATACTTTTATGTACTTTTCTACTTTTCTCTATGTATATTTCATAAGTTGAAAAAAGTCAAACAAAACAAAACAAAATCCTCAATGGATGAGTTCACTAGCAATAGAGAAAAATACTCACATGGAAGAAAAAAATGATTAAATTACCTAGACTGCAACCTAAAGACAGAAAAAGTAAAAGAGAGGTCAAAATGCATGGAGAATATTGTGAGAAGATGTAACATCTAATGGGAGTTCAGAGAGGACAGAGCAAGGAAATAGAGGCAATATTAAAGGAGATGATGGATAAGAACTTGATAATCACAACAATTCAAAGGTTCACAAAGCCTCAAAAGACAAAAAAAGAAATCTATACCTTAAAACTACAGAATATCAAAATCTGAAAAGCAGTCAGAAAAGAAAGACAGGTAATCTTCAAGTGACAAACTGACTGCTATCTTATCAACAATAACAATGGAAGTCAGAATCCAATGAAATGAGTTCCTCATATGCTGAAAGAAAAGATCTATAAATCTAGTGAAAATACCTTTCACTTTGGAGTAAATGGAACTCTCAGACATTGCTGATGAGAGTATAAAAGCATAATTCCCACACATTTATTTATATTTTAGTTACAGAGATTAACTATTTACACTGTTGAGGTACCTGGGTGGCTCAGTCGGTTAAGCGTCCGACTTCAGCTCAGGTTACAATCTCATGCTGGACTCTGTCTCCCTCTCTTTGCCCCTTCCCTGCTTGTGCTCTGTCTTTCTCTCTCTCTCAAAAATAAATGAACATTGAAAAAATTAAAAAATAAATGAATAACTATTTACATAAATAGATTCAGTGTTCATTTGTAGTAAAATTGAGGAAAGTTTTCCAATTTCTTATAAAAAATAAACATCTGACCCATATGACCCAGTAATTCCATTACTATGTTTTTACAAGAGAAATGAAAACACAGGTCAACAGACAGACATATACTGAGGTTCACAGCAATTTACTTCAAAATGGCTAAAAACTGAAAACAACCCAAATGTCCATCTACTGGTAAATAAATAAATTGGGGTATACTCATAAAGTAAACTAGTACTCAACAATTAAACAAACTATTGTAATATGTAACAATATGTAAGCAAGACACAAAAGAGTACCAACTGTGTCATTCCATCTATATGAAATCCTAGAAGAGGCAAAACCAATTATAGTGATAAGATCAATGGTTACTTCTTGGCTGGAAAAGAAATGACCATAAAAGGACATAAAGGAACTTCTAGAGTGATGCATATGTTCTACATTTTGATTGTGGTGGTAGTTACACAGATATACCCATTTGCCAAAACTCATCAAACTGCACATTTAAAATGTGTGCATTTTATCGTATATAAGTTATACTTCAATTAAATTGACTTTTAAAACATCTTTCAAGATTTAGGGGAAAACAGAAATATTTTGATACTAACAAAAACTGAGAATAAGTTTTTACTTCTAGAAAATCCTCGGAGAGGTAAATTCTAAATTATATTCTTCAGATAAAAAGAAAGTGATTTAAAAAGAGAGGTCTGAACCAAAAGAAGGAAAGGAGAGCAACAAGAACAAAGATATGAGCAAATCTAAATAAATGCTAACTTTAGAAAATAACACTTTGTGGAATTAAAAAGTAGAATTAAACTAAATACGGTAACAACAAGAACCTTGTTCTGAGAGTGTTCTAAAATTCTTTTGTGACTTAAGATGAGGATAAAGGTATTTATCCACTATGGATTTTGTGGAGCTAAGTATACATGTTAAAATTTTGAGGGCAACCACTAAAATAGTAGAAATAGAGGATATAATTTCCAAAGCCAGTAAAAGAGAAAACGGATGGAGGTGGGAGTAGAGGGGGAGGGGGGAGAGGGGGAGAAAGACCAACAATCAATACAGAAAGTGACAGGAAAGGAGAGAAAAAAGAAACAGAAAAAGTGGGACAAATAGGACAAAACAAGATGATTAAACATAATAAATGAATTATAAAGAAGTTGTTTTTGGCAAATTAGCATGGGTTGCTGGCTTCCTTTTTCAAAATCAGTCTAAAAAAGCTACACAATTAAGACAGAAACATGAATTCCAGAAACCTAACAAAAGAGAAGCATGAAAAAAACCAGTGAGACCTAAGGCTGTCTTAAACTGGTATGTGTTATGGAGCTAGATGGCTAACTCTAAGGGCAAAGTGCAGCTTAAGGCAGCATTGGGAGGATAGAGAGGATAAAAATCTTATTTTAAGTCTTATTCTGCCTCTCTCCTCTTCACTGTGGAACAGTCATCTCTTGCCTCTTCATTCTAGACATCAGCTAGTGTTCACAGACAAATATCAGGGCAATGGAGAAATCCTGTTGACTAAGGAGTTAAAAACAGCTGTGGACTGACCAACTGCCTCAAGCATTCAACTTCCCATCCCCTCTATCCCCTCCCCATCCAAAATATGGAGACAGCCTCCTCCTTATGCCACTAAGGTACACAAATCAGTTTCTGTGGTTTATATCTTTTTAAAACCTTAAGTAATATATATGTGCATATGTGTTACTGTTTCTGGAATCCTTTAAATATCTCTATTAGAACAGCCTTATAGAGAAAAAATGAACTTAAAAAAACTTCCAACCCTCAAATATTTAGAGATGTAAGATGTTGAAAATATATGCAATAAAGCTTATAATTTATCTTTAAAATACATTTAGTTTATGTTCCTGTTGATCCACATAACTTTGATAATCAAGCTAAGGATCTTTTAAAATATTGTTCTATGGTTTTTAATTTTTAAATTAAAGATCAATGGCCCAAATGTCTCTTTACCTTAAGAGATGAGCTAATAATAATGGTGGTTGTCCATTTTGTTTTTTCTTTTGTGCCATTTTCAGCCATCTGTCTGTCTTTGGATCAATCCAGCTTCTAATGATGCCACAATCTGAAAAAATGTAAGAGCAAATAGGACATGTAAATGTAGAAATGTTTGATATAAGAGTAAATTAAAGATAGAAAAGAAACTAGGTGGAGCACCTGTATGGGTCAGTCGGTTAAAGTCCAACTCTAGAGTTCAGCTCAGGTCATGATCTCATAGTCATGAACTCAAGCTCTGTGTCAGGCTCCACCAAGGGTGTGGAGCCTGCTTAAGATTCTGTCTCTCCCTCTCCCTGTGCTCCTACCCCACGGGAGGGAGGGAGGGAGGGAGGAAGGAAGGAAGGAAGGAAGGAAGGAAGGAAGGAAGGAAGGAAGGAAGAGAAAGAAAGAAAGAAAGAAGGAAAGAAAGGAAGGAAGGAAGGAAGGAAGGAAGGAAGGAAGGAAGGAAGGAAGGGAAGGAANAAAGAAAGAAAGAAAGAAAGAAAGGGAAAGGAAAGGAAAGGAAGGAAGGAAGGAAGGGAGGAAAGAAAGAAAGAAAAGAAAAGAAAAGAAAGGAAGTAAGGAAGGAAGGAAGAAAGAAAGAAAGAAAGAAAGAAAGGAAAGAAAGAAAGGAAAGAAAGAAAAAGAAAGAAGGAAAGGAAGAAAGGAAGAAAGGAAGAAAGAAAGAAAGAAAGAAAGGAAAGAAAGGAAAGAAAGAAAGAAAAGAAAAAAAAGAAAAGAAAAGAAAAAAGAAGAAAAGAGAAAAGAAAGATGGAAGGAAAAGAAAGGAAAAAGAAAGAATGGAGACATTCTAAAGAAAATTTGAAAGTTAAGCGGTGCCTGGGTGGCTCAGTCAGTTGAGCGTCCGACTTCAGCTCAGGTCATGATCACACGGTTTTTGAGTTCAAGCCCCACAGTTTATGAGTTCAAGCCCCGCGTCGGGCTCTGTGCTGACTGCCGGCTCAGAGCCTGGAGCCTATTTCAGAGTCTGTATCTCCCTCTCTCTCAGACCCTCCCCTGATCACGCTGTCTCTCTCTCTCTCTCTCTCAGAAATAAATAAAAATATTTTAAAAAAAAGAAAATTTGAAAGTTAAAATCTGACACTGAAAATATGTCTTGTTACACATTAAGCTTATTCAATACCATGCTACCTATTGCTAAAAAGGAGACAGTAGACCCAAAACAGAGTCACTTGCACTAAGCTCCACAATGGTAAATCAAGACTTAATATCTAACCTAACTCCAGTTTTAATGCCCAACCACCCTA
>NW_027533089.1:10304319-10324804 GCF_008692635.1 Crocuta crocuta
CAATCCCTGGTCAGCAGTAGTGAAATAATGCACTCAGTAAATTCTTCCCTTTCTCCTCAGGAAGGCAATGGCCTGAAAAATGCATTCTTTGCAAATAATTTCTTTTTTCAACTCCTTTCTAAAAACCTTCCCTTTTCAGGGCATGTGGGTGGCTCAGCTGGTTGAGCATCCGACTTCAGCTCAGGTCATGTCTCAGGAGTTCCAGTCCCACATCGGACTCTCTGTTGTCAGTGCTGACCCTCTTCAGACCCTCTGTCCCCCTGTCTCTGCCCATTCCCCACTCATGCTCTCTCTCAAAACTAAATAAACAAATACACACACACACACACACACACACACACACGTTCCCTTTCCCACAGCTTGGTGGAGCTCATTTCCCTTGCTAATTGGGATGTTGCCCAATTCATGATTCATTGAATATAGCCAATTTGGTTTTTAAATGTACTCAGTTGAATTTTTGCTATTTAACTCTATTTAACAATTACTAAAAACAATGGTTCCCATTACAGGGCACTAACATAATAAAAGAAGACTTGTGTCAAGAACGATGAAACGGGGTGCCTGGGTGACTCAGTCAGTTAAGTGTCTGACTCTTGGTTTTGGCTCAGGTCATGATCTCAAGGTTTGTGAGTTGAAGCATGGAGCCTGCTTAGGATTCTCTCTCCCTCCCTCTTTCTCTGCCGTCCCCGACTCACTCCCTCTCTCTTTCTCTCTTAAAATAAATAAATAAGCTAAAATAAAAAGAAGTATGAAAGGTTTGTGATTTTATTCTACTTGCAAGCTGAAAGAAGTTTGCTTGCCATAGTTTCATGGATAGAGCAAAAGACTTAAATAAGACTCTTGGATCAGAGGACAATTTTTTTTTACTTGTTCTTTTTTACTCACAGCAATAGAGGGATCCTCATTCTCTTGCAGCAATTCCCCAAGTCCAATTCCCACAGGGTTAGGGACAAAGGCTAGGTAATATCAGCAAACACAGTGAGTTGTATTATAGGAGAGGAAGAACACTGAGCTTAGAATTCCTAACATTTGTAATAAGCTGCAACCACACCTTCCTTGTGTTGCAGAAGAAAATACTATCTCTCATTTAAAACAGAATTAATCCCAATTCTCAAGCTATTCCAAAAATAGAAATCGAAGGAACACTCCCGGACTCATTTTATGAAGCCAGCATCACTCTGATTCCCAAGCCAGACAGAGATCCAGCAAAAAAAGAGAACTACAGGCCAATATCCTTGATGAATACGGATGCAAAAATTCTCAACAAGATCCNCAATAAACTATTTGTAAAAAAAAAAAAAAGAAAGAAAGAAAATACTATCGCTAACCTACAAAACTATTACTTACTACACAAACATCCTTGCAAAGACAGTTGAGGAGGGGGACCAATATATATGTTTCTGTTGATTGTGGCCAATATATTTGTGTATGCTGTTAATGCCTGTCTAGGGACCACACTTTAACAGTCACTGCACTAAAGGAAGGAAGAGTATTCTAGGCAACAACACAAAGTACTGTACATAGGCAACCAGAAAATAAAAGCAAAATGATGTGATAAGAGAATTTCAGAAAGTTCAGTGTGCTAAAGTTTAAAGTTTGGTTGTAAGGTGGGTGAAAGGTAAAAATTAATTACTGTAAACGTAGTAGCATTGTGGTCTAAATTTGGCACTTTTCTGATTGCTGACCACTCTTAAGTCATGTTTCCAATTTTATGAAATGGGTATGACTTTTGCCCATTTTTCTATTAGATTTTCTTACTCTTTTTCTCATTCACTTGTGGGATTTCCTACTACATATATATATATATATATACTTTTTTTTTTATTTTTGAGAGAGAGAGATGGAGTGCAAGCA
Organism: Crocuta crocuta; assembly: GCF_008692635.1. Taxonomy (NCBI): domain Eukaryota; kingdom Metazoa; phylum Chordata; class Mammalia; order Carnivora; family Hyaenidae; genus Crocuta; species Crocuta crocuta. The sequence goes on from NW_027533089.1 coordinate 10,306,174, forward strand.
GGGGAAGGGTAGAGAGAGACAGAGGGACACAGAATGCGAAGCAGGCTCCAGGTTCTGAGCTGTCAGCACAGATCCCGACATGGGGCTCAAACTCATGAGCCATGAGATCATGACCTGAGCTGAAGTTGGACGCTTTACCAACTGAGTCATCCAGGTGCCCCGACAGTATGGTACTGGCACAAAAACAAACACAGAGATCAGTGGAACAGAAGAGAGAACCCAGAAATGGACACAGAAATGTCTAGCCAGATAATCTTCAACAAAGCAGGAAAGAATATACAGTGGAAAAAAAGAGTCTCTTCAGCAAATGGTGCTGAGAAAACTGGATAGCAACATGCAGAAGAATAAAATTGGACCACTTTCTTACACCACACACAAAAATAAATTCAAAATGGATGAAAACCTAAACATGAGACAGGAAACCATCAAAATCCTAGAGAACACAGACAACAACCTCTTTGACCTCAGACACAGCAACTTCTTGCTAGACATGTCTCTAGAGGCAAGGGAAACAAAAGCATAAATGAACTATTGGGACCTCAACAAGATGAAAAGCTTCTGCACAGTAAAGGAAATAATCAACAAAACAAGAAGGCAACCGACAGAATGGGAGAAGATATTTGCAAATGACCTATCAGGTAAAGGGTTAGTATCCAAAATCTATAAGGAACTTAACAAACTCGACACCCAAAAACCAAATAATCCACTGAAGAACTGAGAAGACATGAATAGAGACTTTTCCCAAGATATCCACATGGCTAACATACATACAGAAGATGCTCAACATCATTCATCATCAGGGAAATACAAATCAAAACCACAGTGAGATACCACCTCACACCAGTCAGAGTGGCTAAAATGAACAACTCAGGAAACAAGAGATGTTGGCGAGGATGTGGAGAAAAAGGAAGCCTACTGCATTGCTGGTGGGAATGCAAACTGGGGCAGCCAGTCTGGAACACAGTATGGAGGTTCCTCAAAAAATTAAAAATAGGACTACTCTATGGTTCAGCAATTGCATTACTAGGTATTTATCCAAAGGATTCAAAAATGTTAATTTAAAAGGGCATATGCACCCCAATATTTATATAGCAGCACTATTGACAATAGCCAAAATACGGAAAGAGTCCATAATGTCCATCAAATAATGAATGGATAAAAAAGATGTGGTATACATGTACAATAGAATACTACTCAGTGATCAAAAATAATGAAATCTTGCCATTTGCAACATTGTGGATGGAGCTCGAGTATGCTATATAAGTCAGTAAGAGAAAGACAAATATCATATGATTTTACTCATATGTGAAATTTAAGAAACACAACAGAGGAACAGATGGAAAGGGAAGGAAAAATGAGATCAAAGCAGAGAGGCAGGCAAGCCATAAGAGACTCAGATACAGAGAGCAAACTGAGGGTTGCTAGAGGGGACGTGAGTGGAGAGATAGGCTAAGTGGATGATGGGGATTAAGGAGGGCACTTGTTGGGATAAGCACTGGGTATCTACCATATGTAAGAGATGAATCAGTTCTACTCCTGAAACCAATACTACATTGTATATTACCTAACGTGTATTTAAATAAATCAATTTAAAAAAACTATGCTATGAATCCAGATCTGTGGTTAGTGTACAAGTGGTAAGGTAACCTGTGTAAATGAAAGAATTCCTAAATTCTTTTTTTAAATTTTTAAAAATGTTTAGTTATTTTTGGGAGAGTGAGAGTAGGGGAGGGGCAGAGAGAGAGGGAGACACAGAATGCAAAGCAGACTCCAGAGTCCTGCCCCGACATGGGACTCGAACTCATGAACCATGAGATCATGACCTGAGCTGAAATTGGACGCTTAACCAACTCAGCCACCCAGGTGCTTCAAGAATTCCTAAATTCTTAAGTGGTAATGAATAAGCTTAGGTTCTAGAGAAGCTGTTTTTTTTGGTGAGAGCTTGTCCCATTACCAAAATCTCACAGTGATGAGAATCCCTTGAGTAAATGGAATGACACATAGTCAGAATGGAATTAAGTGACCTTCTGGGACTTTTCCCCGGACACATAGGTCATAGATCATAATAAATACTCAAATAGAATCACATGCTTACAAAACATCTTGTTGGGTATCAAGAAACATTTTTCAGAGGCTGACCAGACTTGGTGGCAATATGGCAGAAGCAAACAGCCATTGGGCAAGAATGTACCTAGTACTCCATATATAAGGATCATCATTGAAGAACTCGAAATAGTTGCCAAATTCTTATTCTTGCCTAAAATAAGGCCAACTGGATGCAAAGTTGTTTTAAACTAAAAGAGGTATATGGCATTGAGTTCCATGAGTTGCAGCATGGTCAAGAATAAGAGATTGCACTCTCACACGTGGAATTGAAGAAACACGACAGATGAGCATAGGGGAAGGGAAGGAAATATAAGAAAAACAGAGAGGTAGGCAAACCATAAGAGACTCTTAAATACAGAGAACAAACTAGGGGTTGCTAGCTAGAGGGGTGGTGGGTGGGAGAATGAGCTAAATGGGTGATGGGGATTAAGATGACACTTGTTGGGATGAGCACTGAGTATTCAATGTAAGTGATGAATTAATGGATTTTACTCCTGAAACCAATACTACACTGTATGTTAACTAACTTGAATTTAAATAAATAAAAATTACCGGGCATCTGGGTGGCTCAGTCAGTTAAATATCTGACTGACTTTGGCTCAGGTCATTATCTTGCAGGTTATGGGGTGGAGCCCCAAGTCGGGCTCAGTGCTATTAGTTTAGAGCCTAGAGCCTGCTTCAGATTCTATATCTCTCTCTCTCTCTGACCCTCCCCCACTCACACTCTGTCTCTCTATCTCAAAAATGAACATTTTTTAAAAAAATTTAAAAGTAAAAAAATAAGAGAGAAAAAGAAAAAACCCTGCATCCATAGTTAAATGTGTAAAAATACATTTTCAAATACATTTAAAGAAAACAATAGGGGCACCTGGGTGGCTTAGTTGGTTAAGCATCCAACTCTTGATTTTGGCTCAGGTCATGATCTCAGTTAATGACTTCAAGCCCCATATCAGGCTCCATGCTGATAGTGTGGGCCTGCTTGGGATTCTATCTCTCCCTCTCTCTCTCCTCTCTTTCAAAAATAAAGAATCATAAATATAGAAGATGGATTTTTTAAAAAGAAAAAGAAAAGAAAATAGGGGCACCTGGCTCTGTCAGTTGAATGTCCAACTCTTGATTTTGGCTCAGGTCATGATCCCAGGGTCATGGGATCAAGCTCTGTATGGGGGCTCTGTACTGAGCATGGAGCCTGCTTAAGACTCACTCTCTCTCCCTCTCTCTCTCTCTCCCCTCTTCTCCCTCTGTCCCTCTCCCATGCTCGGATGCTCTCTCTCTAAAATAAAAAAAAATTAGGGGCGCCTGGGTGGCTCAGTCAGTTAAGCGTCCAACTTCGGCTCAGGTCATGATCTCATGGTTCATGGGTTCAAGCCCCGCGTTGGGCTCTGTGCTGACAGCTAACTCAGAACCTGGAGCTTGTCTTCAGATTCTGTGTCTCCCTCTCTCTCTGGCCCTCCTCTGCTCACGCGGTCTCTCTCTCTCAAAAGTAAATAAAACATTAAAAATTTTAAAATAAAAATAAAACAAAATAAAAAAAATAGGGGTGCCTGGGTTGGCTCAGTTTGTTGGGTGTCTGACTCCTGATTTCAGCTCAGATCATAGTCTCACAGTGATGAGATCACATCGGCCTCCAAGCTGGGTGTGGACCTGCTCAAGATTCTCTCTCTCCAGGGGCACCTGGGTCACTCAAGTCAGTTGACTCTTGGTTTTGGCTCAGGTCATGAACTCACAATTCATGGGTTCAAGCCCTGCAATGGGCTCTACGCTGACAGCACAGAACCTGCTTGGGATTCTCTCTCTCTCTACCCCACCCCTCCCCTGCTCATGCTCTCTCTTTCTGTCAGAAAGAAAAAAGAAAAAAAGAGAAAAAACAAAAAAGAGAAAGGTACAATTCAAAAGCCAGGGGGATCAAATATAAAGACTAATTCTAGAGGCAGAAGGAAGGTTCATGTCACCTAATTTAGTTGAGTGTCTGATGAAAGGTAAAAAAAAAGGTAAAAAAAATGTTAGGAACAAGAAAGTATATGTTAAACTACTCGTAGAGTGGGGAGGAAGGACGGAGGAGGGGGAAATGAAAAGACAAAATGGGTGCTTAGGGCTTTTATGATGCAGTGAGGATGTGTAGTATATGTGGAATATAACAAACATAAGGCATACAATCAAACCTTTTAGTAGAAGATCCATTGTATAATAGGAAAAACACAACAGGAGCTAGACCAGAGTTCTAGTCTTACCTCTAACACTGTAATCACTCAATGCCTTTAAGTCTATTTTCACAAATATATTAATTACATACTATGAGATGGCTTGCTGGTATCTCTCAAAGTGGTTAAAAAAAATCAAATGACAAGGGCACCTGGGTGGCTCAGTTAGTTAAGCTTCTGACTATGGCTCGGGTCATGATCTCATGGTTTGTGGGTTCAAGCCCCACATCAGGCTCTGTGTTGACAGCACTCTGTGCAGACACCTAGGAGCCTGAAGCATGCTTCGGATTCTCTGTTTCCGTCTCTCTCTGCCCTTCCCAGCTTGCACTCTGTCTCTCTGTCTCTCTCTCAGAAATAAACATTAAAAAGAATTTTAAAATAAATAAAATGTGAGATACATTTAAAAAAATCAAAAGACATAATACATATTAAAATACAAATATATTATCATCATTATTTCCTCTAGTCAAACCTTTCAACCAAAACAAAACAATGAACCATTTTTATAAGACCTTCAGTACTTTTTTCAAACCAACACAAATAATCCCTCAGTTACACTTTTCTCCTTAGAGTTCCCTTCCCTTTCCGGCAGATGTAAACTGGATATTTCTCTGGACCTGTTTCATTAGCTGTCATCCTGGGACTTCCCTTCACCTCTCTCCTGTGTTAGAGCCATGTTTCCCTTGATTTATTCTTTTGTTTTGCTGAAGCATTCTTTTTTAAAAATATTTATATATATATATATTTTTTAATTTACATCCAAGTTAGTTAGCATATAGTGCAATAATGATTTCAGGAGTAGAATCCAGTGATTCATGCCCTACATGTGCTCATCCCAACAAGGGTCTCATTCCAACAAGTGTCTTCCTCAGTGCCCCTTGCCCATCTAGCCTATTGCCCCACCCACAACCTCTCCAGTAACCCTGTTTGTTCTCTAGATTTAAGTCTCTAATGTTTTGTCCCCTTCCGTTTATTATTTTTGCTTCCTTTCCCTTATGTTCATGTTTTGTATCTTAAATTTCACATATGAGTGAAGTCATTATATTTGTCTTTCTCTGATTTATTTCACTTAGGATAATACAATCTAGTTCCATCCACACTGTTGCAAATGGCAAGACTTCATTCTTTTTGACTGCCAAGTAATATTCCATTTTATATATATACCACATCTTCTTTATCCATTGATCTGTCGGTGGACATTTGGGCTCTTCCCATACTTTTGCTATTGTTGATTGTGCTGCTATAAACATTGTGGTACATGTGTCCCTTCAAAATAGCACACCTGTATCCTTTGGATAAATACCTAGTAGTGCAATTGTCGGGTCATAGGGTAGTCCTATTTTTAATTTTTTGAGGAACTTCTATACTGTTTTCCAGAGTGGCTCCACCAGTTTGCATTCCCATCAGCAGTACAAAAGGGTTCCTCTTTCTCCACATTCTCACCAACATGTTTTTTCCTGAGTTGTTCATTTTAGCCATTCTGACTGGTGTGAGGTGGTATCTCATTGCAGTTTTGATGAAACATTCTTTAGTAGTTCTCTTAAAAAGATGCATGGCAAATAGAAAATATAAAGATATCAATGTATTTTGAGCCACTGCATGTCTGAAAGTCTTTATCCTATCTCCATATTTGATTGATATTCCTATATATGTATATGTGCATGTGTTTGTATTTTATATATGTGCTTTTGTGTGTGGGTGTATGTATGCTATTCGATATGTTTTCTTTAGAACTTTATAAATATTACTCTGTCTTCTAGACAACCACTGTAGCTGTGGGACATACCATGTTGATTCCTATTCCTGTATAAGTGATTTATTTTTCATCTGCTTTCTCCAAAAGCTTTTTTGGTATCTTAATGTTTTGGGTCTTTCTTAATCTCTAGTCTTTTGAAATTTCACAACAATGTGTGTTTGGGTAGCTCTTTTACCTGAATTGTGCTGAGTACTCAGTGAGCCCTTTTAGTTTGGATATTCATGTTCATCAATCCTAGAAAACTAAAATCAAATATTTAATATTTCAAATATTCTTTTTTTGTTGTTTTTCATTTTGTTCATTTTGTTTTTTGATGTTTGTTTGCAACTGTTATTAGTTGGGTATTAGATCTCATAGCTTGATTTTAGTCTTTCTTTAGTTTTGTTTTTTTTCTTTTTTTAACATTTATTTATTTTTGAGAGACAGAGAGCATGAGCAGGGGAAGGCATAGAGAGAGGGAAACACAGAATCCAAAGCAGGCTCCAAAGTCCAAGCTGTCAGCCCAGAGACTGAGGCGGGGCTCAAACTCATGAACTGTGAGATCATGACCTGAACCAAAGTCAGCCACTTAACCGAGTCACCCAGGAGCCCCGTCAATTTTTTTCTTATCATTTTCCAGGTAATTCCCCAACCAACTCTAAAGGCTGTTTTTTTTTTTTTTGTTCTGCTTTGTATTTTTTTACTTTATTTCAGTGGTTGCCCTACAGTGTGCAATACACATTTATAACCAAGCCAAGCTTACTTTCAAATAACAGTATACCACTTCATAAATAGTACAAGTATCTTATAATAAAAAAAATTCCTAAATCCTTCCTCCCATACCTTGTCATTGCTGTCACTTTTTTTCACTTTTACATTAGCTATAACCATTAAATACACTGTTGTTAGTATTATTTGGAAAATTTTTTTTATCTATTAGATGAATTAAGGCTAAGTAAGTTTTTATTTTACTTTCACTTATTCCTTGTCTATTCTGCTCTTCTTTATATAGATCTGAGTTTCTGACACTATAATTTTCCTTCTCTCAAGAAATTTCTTCTTGTTTTAAGTTGTACAATGTTATTTTATTTTCATTGTTTTTTAATTTTAATTCGTTAGTTAACATACAGTTCTCTCAGAAAAGTCTTAACATTTCTTGCAAAACAAATCAACCTTTAACAAAATCTCTCAATTTCTGCCTATTTGAGAAAACATTTATTTCTCCTTCACTTTTGAAGGAAAACACCAGGACACAGAATTCCAAGTTGGCAGCTTTATTTTCTCAGTAATTTAAATATTTCACACCACTCTCTTACTTGCATGGTTTACATGCAATTACATCCAAGATCAGGGTGCCATCCTATATGGGTTCTGGTAAGAACTTTCTTCCTAGCTTACAGACAGTTGACCATCTTTTTGCTGCGTCCTCACACAGCACAGAGAGAGTGACAACAGCAGCAAGTTCTTGTGTAATGTAATTTGTATCTTTGGTCCTCTTATAGATACGGTGGTTTCTTTCATGATATTTTATCTTTGATAGTCTGTAGTCTGAGTATAACATGCCTAGGTTGTTTTTTTGGCATTTATCATCGTTTGGTATGCCCTGAGATTTTTGAATCTGTGGTTTGGTGTCTGCCATTAATTTGGGGAAATGGAAACTCTTAGTCACTGCTTTAAGTATTTCTTCTGTTCCTTTATCTTTCTTCTCATTTTGGTATTCACATCACACATATATTACTCTTCTTCTAATTGTCCCACAGTTGGTGGACATTTTGCTCATTTTTTTCTTTTTTCTCTTTGCTTTTCAGTTTTTGAAGTTTCTACTGGCATATTCTCAAGCTCAGATATTCTTCAATTGTGTCAATTACACTAATGAGCCCATCAAATGCATTCTTCCTGTTATATTTTTTGATTTTTGATTTTTTGATTTTTGATTTTTCTTACAATTTCCATCTCTCTGCTTACATTATCCATCTGTTCTTGTATATTGTTTACTTTTTCCATTACAGCCTCTACATATAAATTATAGTTGTTTTAAGTTCCTAATCTAATAATTACAACATTTCTGCTGTATGTGTGTCTGATTCTGATGTTTATGGTCTCTTCAAATTATGTTTTCCGCTTTTTAGCGTGCCTTATAGTTTTTTGTTTAAAGCCTAACATGACAGGGGCGCCTGGGTGGCTCAGTTGGTTAAGCGTCTGACTTCGGCTCAGGTCACGATCTCATGGTTCAAAGGTTCGAGCCCTGCATCAGGCTCTGTGCTGATAGCCAGCTCAGAGCCTGGAGCCTGTTTCAGATTCTGTGTCTCCCTCTCTCTCTGACCCTCTCCTGCTCACTGTCTCTCTCTGTCAGAAATAAATAAGACATTAAAAAAAAAAACTTAAAAAAAATAAAGCCTAACATGACATACTTGGTAAAAGAAACTCTGATACACAGGGCTTTGGTGACACAGTGGTAAGGTATACAGGGAAGAAAAGCATTCTATAGCCTTGTTATTAGGTCTCAGTCTTTTCTGGAGCCTGCACCCCTTAGCTGTGAATTTCACTTGTGTTTTTCCATGATTTCCCCTGATTAGGTGAGACAGGATGCCTGGAGGGGGCTAAAGCTGGGTATTTCCCTTCTCCCACATTGATTAGGCTATGATAAAACCCCAACAGAGTTAGGCTCTGGTAGTTTCTCTTGAGGGCAGAATTTTTAAGAATAGGATGCTCTTTCATATTTCAAAATGCCCCCTCCCTCCGGCCCCCAACCAGAAGCACAGAGGAATTTTTCTTCAGTATTCACTGTGAGAACCTGGTAGAGCTCCTGGGGGTATAACTCACAAAGTGTGGAGGCCTGCTATGCACTGAATTATATTCCACCAAAGTCATATAATGAAGCCACAATCCTCAATGTGATGGTATTTGGAAACAGGATCTTTGGGAGATAATTAGGTTTAGAGGAGATCAAGAGTATGGGGTACTCATGATAGGATCAGTGCCCATAAGAAGAGATGCTAGAGCTTCTGGTATGGTCACCCTCTCCTTGCCATATAAGGACACAGCAAGAAGATGGCTATCTGCAAGCTAGGAAGCAAGTTGCTACCAGAACCCATCTAGGATGGCACCCTGATCTCAGGCTTCTGGCCTCCAGAACTGTGAGAAAATAAATGTCTGCTGTTTAAGCCACCAAGGCTATGGGATTTGCTATGGCAGTTCAAACTAAGACAGGGCCCCCTAATGATTGGGTCTCCCCACTTACTGGCACAGTGCTTTCAGCAATTCTTCAATTACACTTTAGGTTTTCCTATCCCAGCACTGGTTCCTGCAGAAGTTTCTCCTTACTGGTTTCTACTCCAAATAAGTGATTCTTTGCATCAATCTCTCTTTCTCTAAAATTTTGGGTGCAGAAGTTGGCCATGTAACTAACCTCATTTCTCTGACAGATTTAAGAAGAGTTGTTGATTTTTCAGTTTGTTCAGCTTTTTACTTGTTAGGATGGAGTTACTAGTTCCATGCTCTTTAACATGCTGGACTGGAAACAAGAAGCCAAGAGTTCTGTTTTTTAAAATTTAAACTATCATATATATATGTACATATGACAGTTATATCATATGTATGTATATATAAGTTCTTTCTTACTCTCTGGTCATTCTTCTTCATGGCATTCTTTGTTTTATGAACTCAAAAATCTCTCATTTCCCTGAGGTAATTAATTACATTTTTTAAAAAGTTTTCTTCTGTTGTCCATATTGTCTGTTTTCTACAGGTCTCTTTTATTTCTGATTATTTTATCTAGTTTTCATGTTGGAGTTTTCCTCAAATATCTAGTGATCCTTGTTTGTTCTTACTTATGTATTTATTAACTACAGAAATATTTATGAATGTATCTGATACTTTTATAGGGACTGAAAACACAATAGTGAACAAAACAAACAAATCTCTGCCCTCATGAAGCTTCCATTCTAGTGAGACAATTACAGCAATTAAAAAACCAAAGACAAATATGGGTGATAAGGAGAGTGATGTGTGCCATGGAGAAAAATAAATCAGGGTATATGGGGATAAGTGCTGGGGGCTATTATTTTATCCTGGATGGTCAGAGAAGACATATAAGGTAAGACATACGCCTGGTATTCCCAAATCCATCTTCCCAACTGAACTACTCCAGAAAACAAACCTTCAGCCTCCTCCAGAGAAGAATTGTAGAGTGAATTTGCTGGGATGTTCAGGATGGAGAAAGGAACCCAGGGAGGCTCTAATAAATTTGCATATAAACTTTCAACAATGTTTCCTTCTTCCACATTCTGCTCTTGATATCATCTATACCTGATGCTTCTAAAGACAGCACTCAGCCCCTCAGGAGGACCATGAGGCAAAACTCCTCTCTTCTCATTAATTTCTCCCTCTGTAGTCACTTAGATAACTTTCTTTTATAACCAAAGCAATTACCATTCCTCTCTGTCTTCTAGCTTCCTCACACTCATTTAAATCTCTCATTTGCTATTTTACTCCTCATACTTTTGTTTGTTTTTGATAACTTCTTAAAGAAATATTTACTGTCATTTCAAAAGTCTTTGGAGAAAAAGAGAAGATAAACAAATGGGGTCAATCTGCCATTTTAAACTAGAAGCCTGTGGTATTTTGATTAATTGTCGTCACATATACCATCCATATTCTAAACTTCCAAAATTCTCTCAGGATCTCATTGAAATACCCCTCTAATCTCTGAAAATACAAATCTCATATCTCTATCTACAAAACCTTCTCAAATATTATCCCACAATTATCTTTCCCTAATTAATATCACTGAAGAATTTCTCTCTACTTGTTTGTGATATGAATTTACCTCATTATATTTCTTTAACACTTAGCACAGTGGGATTTACTTAGTTGGTCAATGAATTATGTCCCTATAACATTAGTGATAAGATACACTGATAATATTAACAGTAGGTTTCTAGTAATGAAAGAAACTATTTTAATTGTAAGAAATATCTCCATACACTTAACTTCTAATGTCTCTAGTGGGAGAATCCATTTTATAGTACCAAGCAAAAGTATTAATTTGAAATAATAATGAGATACATATTATAGTCTCAAGAGAAAACACTTAGAAAATAACTAAAAAACAAAAGTAAAAAAATCAACAGAGGAATTAAAGTGGTAAACTAAAAAATATTCATATATCACAAAAATGGTAGTAAAAAACGTAATAGAAGAACAACACAAAAGACCTATAAAGAACAAATAACAAAATGGCAGATCTAATGGTGGTGATGGTTGTACAGCATAGTGAATATACTAAAAATCACTGAGTTTAAAATTCACTTTAAATTCATTTTAATTCACTTTACAATGCTTATTTTTGTTATGTGGATTATATTTCTTAAACATTTTAAATAAAAGGCATAAATCCAGCCATACTGAATAATTACATTTAATATGAACAGGTAAAATGTTCCAGTTAAAGCAAAATTCGCTATATACTGTCTTAGATTCAAGGATATAAAAAGACTGAAAGTCATAAGAAAAAGATACACTATGCAAAAAGTATAAGAGAGCTGGAGTGGCTACATTAATAAAAAACAAAGTAGACTTTAATAAAAGAAACATCACTGGAGACCAAGAGAGATACTTTACAATGATAAAAAGGTCAATATATGAGGGATATATAACTCTAAATGTATTTCCATCTAACAGAGACCCCAAACACATGAAACAAGAGTCATACAAAGCATGTCCTCTAACCATAAGAGAATTAAATTAGAAATCAATATAAATAAAACCAAATTTCTTCAAATAAAGTTAAAAACACACAAGAAGTGTCATGTGTCAAAAAGTAATCACAATGGAAATTGACAATATTTTGAGCTGAATAAAAACAAAAATAAAATGTATCAAAATTCACAGGATATAGCTAAAGCAGTATCCAGGGAAATTTACAGCTTTAAGAGATTAAATTTAAAAAGAAGATTTCAAATTAGTACTTTATTCTGTTAAGAAAAACAAACTAGAAGAAGGCAAAGCAATTAGAAAGAAGTAACAAAGATTAAAACAGAAATCCATAAAATAGAATACAGAAAAACACCAAAGAAAATTTATGAAAATTAATTAAAGAGAAAGTTGGTTCTTTGAAAAGATCAACAAAATTGACACTTATCTAAACTAACAGAGAGAGAAAAACAGAGAGGAGGAGGGAGGGAGGAGATATAAACTACCAAGTCTGGAATATAAGAAGGAATATCACTGCCAACAACCTTTTAGAAGTTAAAAATATTATAAATACTTTAACAACTTTGTGTCAGCAAATTTGATGCCTATATGAAACACTTTTCTAATAAGACAAATTTTCTAGTAATAATGATACAGAAATAAGAAAAGAGAAATCTAAATACAGGTATATCTCGGAGAAATTGTGAATTAGGTTCCAGATCCACCGCAGTAGAGCAAATATCCTAATAATGTAAGTTAAATGAATTTTTTGGTTTCTTGGTATATATAAAAGTTATATACAGTTGGGGCATCTGAATGGTTCAGTCAGTTAAGGATCCAACTCTTGATCTCAGCTAAGGTATGATCTCATGGTCACAAGTTCAAGGCCTAGCATGGAGCTTATTTAAAAAATAATAATAAAAATAAAATAAAGTAAAAAAGTTATATATACTATACTGGACCCCTGGGTGGCTCAATGGGTTAAGTATCTGACTCTTGGTTTTCGCGCAGGTCATAATCTCACGGTTTAATGAGTACGAGCCCTGAGTTGAGCTCTCACTAGCAGCTCAGAGCCTGCTTGCCTGTCTGGGATTCTTTTTATTTTTCTTTTTTCTGTGTGTGAGAGAGACAGACAGAGAGAGCAAGTGAGTGAGGGGGAAAAGAGGGGGGAAGAGGGGAGAGGGAGAAGGAGAGGGAGAGAGGGAGAGAGAGATTGAGAGAGAGAAGCTAGGCTCACCAGAAGCAGGGCTCATGCTTACCTGATGCGCTGACTGTGCTCATAAATTGTGACATCATGACCTGAGCTGAAGTCAGATGCTTCATGACTGAGCTACCCAAACACCACACCCACTTGGGATTCTCTTGCTTCCTTTCTCTCTACCCCTCCCTCATTCATGCTGTCTCTCTGTCTCAAAATAAATCAATAAACTTAAAAAAAAAGTTGTCTACTATACTGTAGTCTGCTGGGTGTGCAACAGCATTATATCTAAAAAAATGTACATATCTTAATTAAAAAATTCTTCCTTAGCTTGCCTGAGTGGCTCAGTCAGTTAAGCATGTGACTTCATATCAGGTCATAATCTCATAGCTCTGGAGTTCCAGCCTCACACTGGGCTCTGTGCTGACAGCTAGAGCCTGGAGTCCGCTTCAGATTCTGTCTCCTTCTCTCTCTGTCCCTCCTCTGCTCGTGCTGTCTCTGTCTCTCAAAAATAAATAAACATTAAAAAAACCAAAATACTTTCTTGCTAAAAATGCTAACCATAACCTGAGCTTTCAGTGAATGTCATATTTTTGCTAGAAAAGGGTCTTGCCTCAATGTTGATGGCTACTGACTTACCAGGATAGTGGTTGCTGAAAGTCTGGCTGGCTGTGGCAATTTCTTAAAATAAGACAAGGAAGTCTGCCATATTGATTGACTCTTCTGTTCAGAAACCTTTTCCCTATAGCACATGATGCTGTCTGATAACATTTCATTGACAGTAGATCTTCTTTCAAAATTGGAGTCAGTCCTTTAAAATCTGCTGCTGCTTTATCAACTAAGTTTATGTAATATTCTAAATCCTGTGTTGTCATTTCAATCACCTCCACAGCATCTTCACCAGGAGTAGACTCCATCTCAGGAAACCACTTTCTGTGCTCATCCTTAAAAGGCAAGTTCTCAGGGCCATCTGGGTGGCTCAGTTGGTTAAGCATTTGACTCGACTTGGGCTCAGGTCTTAATCTCACGGTTCACGGGATCAAGCCCCATGTCAGGCTCTGCACTGATGCCATGGATCCTGCTTGGGATTCTCTCTTTTTTTCTCTCCCTGCCCTTCCCCCTGCTTGCATGTTCTGTCTTTCAAAATTAATAAACTTAAAAAAAAAAAAAAAGGAGAAGCAACTCCTCAGTGAAAGTCTTACCATGAGATTGAAGCCATTCAGTCATATCTTCAGGCTCTAGTTCTCTTGCTAGTTCCACCATATCTGAAGTTACTTCCTCCACTGAAGTCCTGAACCCCTCCACCATCCATGAGGGTGAGAATCAACATCTTCCAAACTCTGGTTCATGTAGATATTTTGATCGCTTCCCAAGAATCATGAACGTTCTTAATGGGATCTACAATGGGGACTCCTTTCCAGAAGTTTTTCAACCAACTTTGTCCAGATCCATCAGAAGAATCACTATTTACAGCAATTATTGCCTTATGAAACACATTTATCACATAGTAAGATTTGAAGGTTGAAATCACTCCTTGATCTATGGGTTGCACAACAAAATGTGTCACTAGTCAAGAAAACAGCTTTAATCTCAGTGTATATCTCAAACCACTTGGGTGATCAGGTGCGATCCCAATGAAAGACTTTTGAAAAGACTTTTTTTTCTGAGTATACATGTCAACAGTAGGTTTAAAATATTCAGTAAACCATGCTGTAAAAAGATGTGCTGTCACTCAGATTTGTTGTTCCATATATAGTACAAGCATAGTACTACAAGCATAGTAGATTTAGCACAATTCTTAAAGGCACTAAGATTTTCAGAATGGCAAATGAGCACTGGCTTCAACTTCAAATCATCAGCTGCATTAGCCCCTAACAAGAAAGTCAGCCTGTCCTTTGGCACTTTGAAGCTAGGATGTTAGCTATGAGTTTTTCATATATGGCCTGGATTATGTTGAGGTATGTTCCCTCTAAACCTACTTTTACTGAGGTTTTTTATCATGAATATTGTACTTTATTAACAATTAGACACTGTTGGGGTAGTCTTCAATGGGCCCTCAGTGTCCCTGCAGGTTATTTCTGAAATGCCAAGAATATAAGGCCCTGACCCTACCCAGGTCATTTTTCAACTGCCATGAGCAACACTGAAAAATGCAGTGAGCAGGCTTGTCACCATTTATTAATAAGTGTTCTCTTTGTTAAGGTAACCAATTAATTGCATGAGGCTATCTAGGTACACTTCTGTTATTCCAACACATCTACCCATTATGGGATTTGGGAGCCAAGAAAACCATCAGGAACCTAAATCTTTGGCTACTACTTTTGTCATGATTTTTATTTTTTAATTTATTTTTTAATGTTTATTTATATTTAAGAGACAGAGCATGAGCAGGGGAGGAGCAGAGAGAGAAGGAGACGCAGAATCAGAAGCAGGCTCTAGGCTTTGAGCTGTCAGCACAGAGCCTGATGTGGGGCTCGAACTTGCGAACCACAAGATCATGACCTAAGCTGAAGTCGGACACCCAACTGACTGGGCCACCCAGGCGCCCCTACTTTTGCCATGATTGTTAAAGCCTGTTTCTGGTCCCGGCATCATGTATGTATCTTCTGCCAGTATCAAGTAAACAATACCAGGTCAACTTGTTAGCTTGCAAGTAGGATAAAATCTCAGACTTTTCAGGGTTCTTGATAGGCATTATCTACTAAAGTTAAAGATACCCAGCAATTGCACCCATAGGTTTATACTAAAAAGAAATGCAGGCAACATGTATTAAAAGATTTGTACTAGAACATTCCTAACAGCATTTTAAAATTCCATTCCTCATACTTTTGCTTAAAAATTTTTTTTAATCTTTCAAGGCTAGAATGATCCATGTGGTAATGGATTAGAGTTGGCAACATCAGTATGAAATCACTATTAGCTTAATACAGATACAACTGAATATATATAAAAGTACTTACAGACAGGTGGACACACACAGATTAGTACACACACGTATATATCTCTTTGCTGTGTCACCTGAGAGGGGCCTAAAAGAAATGATACCTTCTCAGCAACAATCATACCTAGTAGCCAGAGTTTGTTTTTTGTTTTTTAATGCTTATTTATTTTTGAGAGAGAGAGAGACAGAACATAAGCAGGGAAGGGGCAGAGAGAGAGAGAGAAGGAGACAGAAACTGAAGCAGGCTCCAGGCTCCCAGCCCTTAGCACAGAACCTGATGTAGGGCTCAAACTCATAAACCATGAGATCATGACCTGAGCCAACATCAGACGCCTAACCGACTGAGTCACCCAGGTGCCCCAGACTTTGGTTTCTAACAGTTTTCTCTAATAAAAGTAACCAGGGATCCCTGGAAGAAACGGTGGATAACAGGACTGGGACAAGAAATACGCAAGCTGAGCCTGGAGTATTTTGTAGTGCCAGAAAGTAAAAAAGTAATTAAAAACAAAAACAAAGTGGGGCACCTGGGTGGTTTAGTAAGTTGAGTGTCCGACTCTTGATTTTGGCTCAGGTCATATTCCCAGAGTCATAGGATTGAGCCCCACATCGGGTTCCACATTGAGCATGGAGTCTGCTTAAGATTCTTTCCCTCTCCCTCTTTCTTTCTTCCTTTGCCCCTCTCCCTAGCTCATGTGCACATGTATTTTCTCTTTCTCAGAAATAAAAAAAATTTTAAAAAACAAAGAAAAAACTAACACTCAGAGAAGTATGTCAAAAAGAGTAGAGGAATCACTTGGAAGAGATTACTATGGCCAAAGCTGGAACAATATGAGTAGCAACATAAGTAAAATTATAATAAAATGATATTAAATTAAATATTAAAATTATAACGTTTATATTTCGAAGTATAAAACAAATATCCACACATCTATACTGATAAAAATGAATGAATAAATAAATTAATGAGGAAGAGGAGACAAATCTCCTGACAGTGTCTTCAAGAAACATTGGAGAAACATGATAGGTACTACCTTGGCCAGGTGGTCAAAGTCTACATTAATAGTCATAAATCACACTGATAGTATGTATCGATGATATGATGTAACCTTCCTCTCCATAATCTATAATCTTAGTCCTAACATGAGAAACACACCAAACAAATTCCAGTAGTTGAGCATCCTACAAAACACCTGACCAGTACTCTTCAAAGCCATCAAGGTTATCAAAAACAAAGGTCTGAGAAACTGTCAAATCCAAGAGGAACCTAAGAAAAACATTAAAATTAAATGTGATGTGGTATAGTGACTGGAATCCTGGAACAGGAAAAAAAAAAGTACATTAAGTTAAAAACTTTAATAATAAAATCGGAATAAACTTCAATTAATAATAAGGTAATAATATTGGCTCATTAATTGTGACAAATGTACCATAATAATACAAAACGTTAGTAATAGGGGAAACTAAATAAACAGTATGTGGGAATACTCTGGGCTTTCTCCCCAATTTTTCTGTAAATCTAAAACTATTCTAAAAAATAATGTCTACCATAAAAAATAAAAACTACTTCTCTTTCAAAGGTTTTCACTAGAAAACCTGCTTCGGGCAAAAAACTATCCCTGAGCCCCTCAAACTTAAATGAGACCTCTCCTTCCTCAGAATCCACCTTACAACACCTCTGTTGAGCACCTATCACATTTTGCCCAACAAACTTACTTATTTAAAAAAAATGTTTTAAACATTTATTTTTGAAAGACAGAGCATGAGCAGGGGAGCGGCGCAGAGAGAGGGAGACACAGAATCCGAGGCAGGCTCCAGGATCCGAGCTGTCAGCACAGAGCCAGAGGGGAGGCTCAACCCACAAACTGTGAGATCATGACCTGAGCGGAAGTCGGAAGCTCCATCAACTCAGCCACCCAGGCGCCCCCCAACAAACTTATTTATAAACAGATTTCATTTTCCCTAAATTATAAATAAGCATCTTTAAAAAAATTTTTTTAATGTTTTTATTTTGAGAGAGACACTGTGCGAACAGGAAAGGGCCAGAGAGAGAGGGAGACACAGAATCTGAAGCAGGATCCAGGCTCTGAGCTGTCTGACGCCAGGCTCGAACTCCAGGACTGTGAGATCATGACCTAAGTCCACGCTTAACCAAGTGAGCCCCTAAATCCTAAGCACCTTAACCTCAACCAAATATCTACTTTTTCATGTTACTTAATATACAATTAGTTCAAAGCAAAACTTAGAAACCAACGAATCCAGATGAAAATCTCTTTCAGTTCCGGTGAGTTAGTGATCTCCTAAGGCGGTTTCATTCTACTTTTGAGTGACTCTCTAATAATTAGAAAGTTCTTCCTGCTGGGTTGAAACCAAATGTTCTATAATTTCTCAGTTACTGCACGAATAGTACTATATCTCCAGCACCTGGTAGACAACAGACACTCAAAAAATAACTTGTTTTTGAATGAGGAAATAGTTGGTTAAAGGAAGGGCCGCAACTTCCATCACCCCTCCGGTACAATTTACTGCGCAGCTAATGACCATCCTCCTGATAATACATTCAATTCTCCAACCCTTACTGCAGGTTTTATAAACAATTTAAGTAAAGCTATGAGAGGTTTAGTAATTTTGTGCACTTACAATAAGTGAGAGAGGAACTGGGGTCAGCAGATCTCCACGAGTGGGCAATACGCGACTAGAAACGAGGCCCATAACTAGGGCCGCAGCAGCAAGGCTCCTAGCCGGGGGGGGGGGGGGGG
>NW_027533089.1:10325275-10342544 GCF_008692635.1 Crocuta crocuta
GGTGGGATCGAGATCCACAGCTCGATCTCTGGGCAGATCCTGGGCAGATCCTTCACCTCCAGTCGGCCCGCTTCCTCAGCCGAAAATAAAAAGCTCGCACCCTCTTATACCCCGTCCCAAGTCCCTAGTATTCTGGACTGTTGGGATTTTGTTTGTTTTCCCCCAGTTTTCAAATTCAAATCAGTTTAACACTGCACAAACATCTCCCGCAAATCGCGTTCCCGCTCAGTCTCCTCAACTGACACGTGAGAGTCTGGACCACCGCGTTCAGGGCGGCTTCCATCCTCACGAGTCTTTTCCGCCCTGACCCAGAAGGGGCAGGTTAAAACAACACCTAAAGTAAATATAAACCCGCACGCTTGACGACAAGGCTCCCGAAAAGGAAGCAAGCACTTCTACAATCCTACAGGACAAACTTGAGGAAGCCCTGTTCCATGTGACTCTCAACGGAAGAAAGGGTGGGGAGGAGCCTTTCTCACCGCGCCAAATCTCTGAGGTAAAGATTGGATCCGGCAAGTCTGAGGAAAAAAAACACCCCGGCACAAGAATGAAGAAAAACGTGAAGAGCCTGGTCCTCAGTAGCCGTAAACACACCTACCCGACCAGCAGGTCAGTGGTGCCACGTCACCTCCCAAACTTCCAGAACGTTCCAAGAGTAGCGAGAAGCAGGGCCACAGAGCAGAGACGCACAGACGCGGTGGTGGCGGCCGCAGCCGCAGGGCTTGCTCTCCCCTCGCGCGCGCTTCCGCGCAGCCGCAGACCTTGCTAACTTCGGCCCCGCCTTCCTGATCTTTTTTTTAAAGGAAAGATTTGGGTTTTTAAAAAAAAAAAATTTTTTTTTTTTAAACGTTTATCTATTTCTGAGAAAGGGAGAGAGACAGAGTGCGATCTGGGGAGAGGCAGAGGGAAAGGCAGACACAGAATCTGAAGCAGACTCCAGGGTCTGAGCTGTCAGCACAGAGCCTGATGCGAGGCTCGAACCACAAGCTGTGAGATCATAACCTGAGCCAAAGTTGGATGCTCAACCAACTGAGCCAGCCAGGTGCCCCATCGCCTTCCTGATCTTTAAATGGCAAGATCTGAAGGAGCCTGAAAGTGGTTAGGAGAAAGGAAGGGTTTTTTGTTTGTTTTTTAGTTAATTTTTCCGTTTGACTTACTTGCCTGGAATTAAGTTTTCACAGTTTCCTAAAATTTAGGCTCAATTCTCTTACTCTTATTATTGACAACATAAGGTCACAGTAGCCTCAGGTTAATCCAAATTATGAAAAAATGCTTTTTCATTAGTAGCTGTAACTATAACATATAGAAGAAGCCTGTATGTTTCCTCTTTTAGAATTCATTGTTTTCAACCTAAGTGAAGCTTAGCAAATTATTAAGCGCTGGTGTTCACAATTGTAAAAGTTGAGAAAGAAAAAGCCACCACTTGTCTAGAGCTTAATGGTTAGGATGCAAAACTATTTATGTCTTTCTTAGTGAAGTATGTATTGCTGGAAAGAAAAACAGTGCTCCAGAAAAAAATCCTTTGGAGCACCCTTGTAATATAGATTCATTATTCCCTAAACTTAACTACTTTGTAAATTTTGACTTGTATATCTGATATTATTAAAATTAGTGGCACTCTTTGGTGCTCCTGTTGGACAGTTAAAGCCAGGATAGGGCAGGTCAGATTAATCAAAATCTAACTCCAGCCACAGCTGTGGATTTGGGAACTCAAGGAATTGACTCAGCTGCTGATGTGGGCAGGAAGGTTAGGTTGCCAGAGGACCCTCCTTGGAAGGTCCTTATGTTTCTAACTGACTGATTGCAAAGGGGTAGGAGAGACATGCACGATTAAACCACAGAGGATCTCAACAAGAGTGCAGGATAGCCTTTTCCCTTCCTACCTGTGATACTACAAGGAGACTCAGCTGGAGTGAGAGCAGAGACTCTAGTTCTGGTAGTGAAACTAGCAAGTGCAAAGAAGGGTCCATTCTGGGGAGAGTACTGAAGTTCTGGGCAACTGGAACCAGAACAGGGAAGGAAAAGAAAACTAATCTTATTGAAAACCTACTTTGTACCAAGTACTATACCAGATAGTTTGCATACATGATTATATTTATCTTCTCCATAAATGCTATAAAGTATATGTTATTCTTATTTTAAAGATGAGAGAACTAGGGCTCAGAGTGATTTAGTTGGCCAAAATTATATAGCTAATAAAAAAAAAAAAAGAGCTGAGATTCAAGCCTAAATCAGATGTCTGGGCCACATCCCTACCTCTACAGCTCCACCTCTGCACAAAGACTCAGTTATAAGATCTGGAAAATGTCATTTAGGTTGCATAAGTATGAAAATGACTTAGCAGAAAGCCACAGACTGTGGAGATAGCATTGATAGTTCATCCTTCCTTCCCTTAATTTATCCTTCATTTTTTCAACCAACAAATATTTGATTGTGTAGAAAAATAGCCTCGTCTCTGGAGTCAAAGAGCCTGGCTTCCCTATCATGCCTCCACCATTAACATAGCTATGTGAACACAGATAAGTGACAACTTCTCAGTTTTCTTAAACTAAGAATAATAATTGTGCTAGTTCATAGACCAATATATGTAAGCCTTCTAAAGCAGTGCCTAAAACAAGCACTCAATATGTTTAACATGCTATCGTTATTCAAATGTTCCCTTAATGTTATCTGGCACCTATACAGTATCTGCCCAGTCTATTCTTTCTCTCACTCTCCTAGATAACTGTTTCATACCTTCTCCTTTCTTTAAATTTCTAGCACATTTTCCTCATCCTCACTTTCAGCTGAAGGTCTTCCTTACTATTTTTTTTTTTAAATTTATTTCTAGGAGAGAGAGAGAGAGAGAGAGAGACAGACAGCGACAGCGTGAGCAGGGGAGGGTCAGAGAGAGAGGGAGTCACAGACTGAAACAGGCTCCAGGCTCTGAGCTGGCAGTCAGCACAGAGCCCGACGCGGGGCTCAAACCCACGAACCGCGAGATCATGACCTAAGCGAAAGTCGGACGCTTAACCGACTAAGCCACCCAGGCGCCCCGTCTTCCTTACTATTTTAATGAGAGAAGTGAAAGCATCCAAAAGTTAACTTTCCACGGAGGCCTATAAGCACACCTGCCCAACTATCATCATCTCCACCCACAGATTTTGCTTTCCTCCCGGTCATGGTAGGTCAACCATGCATGCTCTTAAATAAGGTCAACCCTGCAGATGGATGCTAGATCTCATTTCTTCTTGCTTACTCAAGAACATAGTTCCAACAATTTTCTCCTGTCTCTCTCACAACATCAGTTTTCTCTTCTCCACTGGACCATTCCCATTAGGAAATGAATATGCCATTATTTCTCCCATCTTAAAATCTCTTGGAGTTCCCTCTCTGCATTCCAGCTAACCATCCAGTCACCTACTCTCTTTTATAGTAAAACTCAGAAGGGTTGTCTACAATTTCTGTTTCTAATGCCTCTTCTCCAATTCATTTTTTTAAATCTTTATTTATTTTTAAGGGAGAAAGAGTGGGAACAGAGGAGGGGCAGAGAGAGAGGGAAACACAGAATCTGAAGCAGGCTCCAGGCTCCAAGCTATCAACACAGAGCCCAACTCAGGGCTTGAAGTCACAGAGCACAAGATGATGATCTGAGCCAAACTGTTCTCTAATTCTTAAACTTACTACAAGGAGGCTGGCTTTTTCATTTCCACCATGCCACAGAAATTGCTCTTGTCATGTTAAATCCCGAGCAATTTTCAATACTAACTTTACTTAATCAACGGCATTTGTTACAGTTGACCACTTTCTCCTCTTGGAAGTACTTCTTACCCCATACCATGGTTTTTCTGTACCTCACTGGCCACTTTTCAACAACCTTTACTTTTTTTTAATACCCAACTTCTTAGGAGCACCCCAAATACAGTTCTTGGACCTCTTTTCTTCTCTGGCTATATTCACTCCCTTGGTGATCTCATCAATTCATGGCTTTAGATATAAACCATATGCTGACAAATTCCAAGTTTGTATCTCCATCTTTAGCCTTTACTCTGGACTCCAGCTGGTATAAGAAGCTTCCTATTAAATATTTCCACTAAAATATTTCCATTTTAATTTCACACTTCTAAAACTGAATTAATATCCCTCTGCAGACTTATACCACCCATAGTCTTCTCCATCTCAGTGAATAATTCACACATTTCTTGTTGT
Organism: Crocuta crocuta; assembly: GCF_008692635.1. Taxonomy (NCBI): domain Eukaryota; kingdom Metazoa; phylum Chordata; class Mammalia; order Carnivora; family Hyaenidae; genus Crocuta; species Crocuta crocuta. The sequence goes on from NW_027533089.1 coordinate 10,329,464, forward strand.
TAAATATAAATACCCATCAATCAGGAATCTTATGGCCTGTACATTCCAATTATATCCATAGGCTCACCACTTCCCTAGAACCACCATTACCCATCACCTGGATTATTGCAGTCACTTCGTAACAGATCTCCCTATTTATTTCTTGCCTCTTCCAGTCCTTTTTCAACATAGCAACCAGGGTAATCTTATTAAAATAGAAGTCAGAATTAAAGCTTAAGTCCTTCTGATAACCTACAGTGGCCTAAGTGAGTCAGTTATCCTATTACCTGTCTAAACCCCTCCTACTACAATTTTTCTAATTTACTTTTTCTTTTTTTTTTTTTTTTAAATGTTTTTACTTATTTCTAGGAGAGAGAGAGACAGCGTGAGCAGGGGAGGGTCAGAGAGAGAGAGAGTCACAGACTGAAACAGGCTCCAGGCTCTGAGCTGGCAGTCAGCACAGAGCCCGACGTGGGGCTCAAACCCAGGAACCGCTAGATCATGACCCAAGCGAAAGTCGGACGCTTAACCGACTAAGCCACCCAGGCGTCCCATCTAATTTACTTTTTCTGTTCCAGACACATTCTGTTCCAGACCTTACTGTCCTCATATCTCCAGGCATACTCCTGCCTCAGGGCTTTGAATCAGTTCTTCTAAGGTGCTCTCCTCCCGGATATATTCATAGTTCACTCTCTCTCCCCTCCTTCAAATCTTACATAGCTCAGCTGTCATCTTCCCAATAAAGCCCACCTTGCCTTCCTTATTTAAAATTAGAACCACTCCTGATCCCTCTTAACTTGCTGGGTTTGTTTATTTGTTTTCCATGTCATTTGCTACCTTCTAACATATTACATATTATGTTTTTTATTTATAGCCTTTCTTCTCTCACTAGAACATAAACTCCCCAAGAGCATGGACTTTGGCTGTTTTGTTCACTGATGAATCTCTAGCACCTAGAACAATGTCTGGTACCTGATAAGCACTAATAAATCTAATTAAATTTGGAAGTATCATTCACCCTGACATATAAACCACCTTCTAGTTTGTGTTTCAATGATAATATATCAGACTTCATTGAATGGTAGAAGCCATAATGTGAACAGTCCCAATGGGTCTTCTATTTTTATTAAAATTCTTAGCCTTATTATTATTACTGTTAGGCTTGAACTAATTTATTTCAGGCTTTGGTCTTCTGGGTTCAGGCTAACTAATTTGTCTCAGAAATAAATGTTTAGCAGCTAACCCTGCTAATGAGTTTTCATCTGGGAGGCTTATGTATTACCGTGATTCCATTTATTAACAGAATAAATAAGGCTGTTTGCATTGTGCTTGTGCTTTTAAAGGTTGTCTACACAATTCAGGCTCAAATATATTGAAACTTACTACACAGATATATTTGGCAACTCTGTAACAGCTCAACTCTATGATTCACTATCCCCTAGATTTCCTACACAGAAATATGTTCAATTTACATTCATGTTTAGTGTCAGAACATGCCTAATTCAGCAGCTGTGAGAAAGTTATAATGAAAAATTAATTCCATAAATTATTTATTCCTGAATGGAAAATGTAAGCTTGAACTTGAAAGCATAGAATCAATAAAAATATATATATTTCATAAACCTTGCAATGCTATATTTCCACATTAGTTGTAGAATGACAAGCTGTTATGAGACAGTGGGAAGAATAGCTTAGCTTAATGTTTTGGGTGTTTTTTCTTTTTGTGAGATGCCTCAGTTTCATAAGCAGCATCATACCCTATAATCTACTTTGTGGCTTGAATGCTTTGATAGATCTATAATAATGTACTTCAATATATTTGCTTTTTAGTCAGTTTGTAAGTATTGAACAAGCATTTTCTTTTGAGGCTCTACTGCATGTTCTTTTTGTTATCTGCTTCATTCCTGATATTCTGACCTTGATGTCGTAAACTGTCAAAAGGAAACGCACACATACACAAAGACTAAGGGAATGTAGAGGAAATCTGATGAAAGAAAAGTGGCTATTTCCCCAATTTTTGTTGATACAGGAACTGATACAGTACTATATTCTCAAAACTCACCATGTATATAAATTCTTATTTTTGAATGATTGGGTGTAAACAGGCTCAATTTAATTAAACCACAGGATGTTTTAAAAAGACCTGGTTATGGGGTACCTGAGTGGCTCAGTCGATTAAGCATACAACTTCAGCTTGGGCTATGACCTTATGATCTGTGAGTTCAAGCCGCACGCGGGACTCTGTGTTGACAGCTCTGAGCCTGGATCCTGCTTCAGATTCTGCGTCTCTCTCTCTCTGCTCCTCCTCTGCTTGCATTCTGTCTCTCTCTCTCTCTCAAAAATAAATAAACATTAAAAAAATAAAAATAGCCGGTTGTTTGGCTTCAAAAGCTTTTTTTTTCCTTTTTAAATAGGTTTGGGTATGTATGTATACGGTTTAGATAAAGCAAAATATATTCAGTTCTTTATTCAGACATTAAGAAAGAATTTTTGCACTCTCCCACCAAACTGTTCTATTCATCCTCTGACTTAAATCTCTCCTGGGTTCCCAACTGTCTGTCTCTCAATGATAATCCCTTGAGCTTTAGCTGTTGGTTTAATGTGATTATTGAGCGTAGCTGTAATTTAATGGTTAATTCCTCAAAGTTTAGACATTTTGACAGATTCTTGTTTTGGGCAAGGGAAACTGCCTTCAGTTCTCAGTCATAATGTAAAGGCATCCTAGAGGAAAATTCAACACAGAAGCAAAAACTAGGTCTAAGAACATAAAAATTCCTGAATTTAAGGCATTTTGAACTGGATAAAGAAATTCCTACCCTTCAAAGCATAATCAAGTTTTATCATATGAAAAGGGATTTAAAAAATACATAATATCTATCTCTTTGTTCCTGCTTCAGATCAAGTATATGTGCCAATTAGAAATTTTGCAGTTATCACTTTAAGTATGCACTGCTTTTTTAGGCAGCCAGAGATTTTTTTTTAATTGAAGTTTAGTTGACAATGCAATATTATATTAATTTCAGGTTTAGAACATGGTGATTCAACAATTATATACATTATGAAATGCTCACCACAATAATTATCATCTGTTACCATACAAAGTTATTATGATATTATTGCCTATATTCCCTATTGGTGAACTTCTCATCCCCATGACCTACTTATTTTATAACTAGGAGTCTACCTCTTAACCTTCTTTACTTATTTCACCCATCCCCACAACTCTCTCTCCTCTGGTAACCACCAGTTTGAGTTTGTTTTCTGTATTTATGAGTTTCTAAGTCTGGTTTTTTGTTTGTTCATTTGTTTTTTAGATTCCACATATAAGGGGATCTTATGCTATATATATATATATATATATATATATATATATCCCACTTTTTCTTTATCTATCCCTCTCTTGATGGACAGTTAGGGTGCCTCCATATCTTGGCTATTATAAATAATACTGCAATAAACATAGGTGAGTATGTGTCTTTTTAAATTGGTGTTTTCATTTTCTTCTGGTAAATATCACCATTAGAATCACTGAATCATATGGTTGTTATTTTAAAATTTTGAGGAACTTCCATACTGTTTTCCATTATGGCTGTACCAATTTACATTCCTGCCAACATGCCTTTTCTCGACATCCTTGCCAACATTTGCTATTTCTTGTCTTTTTGATATTAGCCATTCTGACTGGTGCAAAGGAATAATTCACTGTGGTTTTGATTTGCATTTCCCAGATGGCAAATACTGTTGAATAGCATTTCATGTGTCTGTTAGCCCCCTGTAAGTCTTTTGTGGAAAAAAGACTATTCAGCTCCTCTGGTCATTTTTTAATTAGTTTTCTTTTTATTGAGTTGTATAAGTTCTTTATAATTTTGGATATTAACCCCTTGACAGATATACCATTTGCGAACACCTTCTCCCATTCAGTAGGTTGCCTTTTTGTTTTGCTGATAGTTTCTTTCACTGCACCAAATTTTTAGTTTAGGCAATCCCAATTGTTTATTTTTGCTTTTGTTTCCCTTGCCTGAGGAGATGGCTAGAGTTATATTAATTACCTCTTTATCTCTTCTTCCCTTTACCTCCACTATCTCTCTCTTGTACTACATCCATAGAGAGCTAGAAGGGAACAGCTGGGCAGGGAGGAGAGAGCAGGCTGCATGGTGAGAAATGTAGTGTCCCAATATATAGCACTGTAGGTAGGGGCAGAGAGAGGATAAACCCAAGAGCAGTGCAAAGTTTTTTATGTGCTCCTCTCATTTCAAAGTAACAGAAGATTAGACAATGAGATAAGAACAGCCAGTACAGGGAAAGTTCAATAGGTCAATGACTAGTAGACATAGAAATAAATAAGATCTGACATATATACTAGTGGAGAGAGAACAGGACCAAAAGAAACATACACATTCTATCTGTTAAACACTCAAGTCTGAGGACTCTTACAGAAAAGTGAGGAAAAGAAGAGAAAAATCAACATGGAACATATGAAAAAATATTTCAGAACAAAGGAAAGGAAATGGCACCATGAAGAATGAAAGGAAAGGCATTAAAAAGATCTACTGCACAATGCAAAAGAAAGTTTCAAGAGACTATCTGCATCCCTAATAGAGTACAAAAGGCCACGTGTGTTCTATAAACGTGCATCCATAATGTGTGAGAAGAAAGATATAAACAGGATAAAATGGAAACTCAAGAAAATGTTATGAATAAAATAAAGGACAGGAAATGATACAAAAAATAATGTGACCACAGAATTAAAATCCCCATTGGCAATAAAGAAAGACTTGACTCTGTAAGAAGTATTGAATAAATAATGAGGGTTACTTGAGACACTCCTGGTGAAGAGATAAGGGTCAGAGGTGGGTAGAACAGAAAAAAGCAGGGAAACAGAAAAAAGATAATTGGTATTCATGAAGAGGAGATTAAAACAAATGGGAGAAAATCAAATCTATGATGGGAAGAACACTTTCCTGATGAGAAAAAAAAAAAAAAGCCCCTATATGCAGACAGTAAGAAATAGCCATGTTTTTGGCAAAAATAAATGACAAAGACCTACATCTAGACAGGCCTGCCAGTAGCTGCCAATAGGTGCCTAGGTCACAATCTGAAGTATGGAGGAGTTAACTCCTATGGGGCAAACTTTGAGCGATGAAGAGAAAAGAGGGAAGAGCAAGCACATCAATTTTCACCCTTCTTCCCCTTCTCTGTTCTAAGATGCTGAAGCACTGCTGGCCTCTCCCAAGGTGTCCTGTGTGACCAGGCAAGCAGTTGTTTCTCATGAAGCTGAGTATAGCTTGCCTCCTTGTATTTGCTTCCCTCCTTCCCGGTTTCACTTTACCTTTCTTCCTTACTGTTGCTTCCCTGGGATTGAACCCTCGATAAAACATGAGTTCCACAAGCTGTGCCTTAGGTTCTATTTTCTGGAGAACTGGGCTAAAACAAAAGTCAAAATTACTCTTAAAAGGGAAGATACATCATGTAAAAATTCTGAATGATAATCTGGATCCAAACACTCAAAACATCTAAACAATATCAGAGAAAGGAATAAGCAAAGGACATAAGGCAAGAGGAGAGCAGTAGAGAGAGAGGTGTGCTAATTTCTCATTTCCAAAAGGGGAAACTCAAAAGATGCCATTACACATTTCATTCTTGTGGATTGGAGAAATATAAGGTAAAGAATGTTTTAGGGAAAATATTGCTAATTGCATGGAGAGTTAGAATACTAAATTTTCAAAACATAAGAGAAAAGCAAAATCTGATTTGTAGAGAAAAAAACAAAAGAATGAAGTTTAAAACATAAAAATCTAAAACAATGACAAAATTAATTTAATCTTATAAATGCTGTTGAAATATTTAAAGAAAAATAAAAGTATACACTATGAAATAAAAAAGAAAATGGTAGAGATCATAAAATAATTTTGGAAGCTGGAAGCAAAAGGAGTAACAATTAACCTAATAAATCCAAGAAAGCTAAAGCCTAACCCAGCAATGGAGAGAGTCAGAGAGCAACTCAGAACTCCCAGAGACTTAGAAATTTATTTCAGGGTTTCTGGTGTATCAGAGGTGTGACTTAGAGGAAGAATGACTGAAAGCCTGTTTAAGATACATTCAGAAATCAAGATTCCTTACTCATAGCAAGGTGACTCCTCTTCCCTTACCTCAGCAGAATCAAAGGTTCTTTCTTTGGAGAGGGTAGTCTGATAGTCTGATAGTCTTTGACTACGGGACGACAGGTGCAACTAGAAGTGGATTTTGCTAAAAACAGAAGGATAACAGAGCACATACACACAGAAAGTGATATCCTCTTTCATAATCCACCATAATCGCTCTTAGAATGTTGCTATCAAGGTCATATCTTCCAGGCAGGAGATAGGAAAGTTTCTATTCTATGAGGAATCTAGATTAGATTCCTCAATGAGGCCAGGTCCACTTGTCTTAATTCTGCAAACCTACCCAGATAAATCCTACCTCCAACCTTATGGGGACAAGGATTACCCTGTGGTGAGATATCTCCGCCAACCAATATACCTGGAAGTGAGAGTCCTNAGCCTCAAGATGCTGACAGTTGTGTTTCACAAATAAATGAACCAAATCAGATGATTCTGCCAAGAAGCCTACTATCAACAAGCCCAACTCACTTGCATATAATTTCCAAAAAAGATTTGAGTCCCTAAAATATGAGCAAAAAGCCAAAGAATGCCTCTAATGTAAAAAACAGAGACTGAGGCGTGCCTGGGTGGCTCAGTCAGTTAAGCGTCTGACTTCAGCTCAGGTCATTATCTCACCGTTTGTGGGTCTGAGCTCCACATCCGGGTCTATGCTGACGGCTCAGAGCCTGGAGCCTGCTTTGGATTCTGTGTCTCCCTCTCTCTCTGCCCCTCCCCACTCACTCTCTGTCTCTGTCTCTCTCAAAAGTAAACATTAAAAAATTTTTTTTAAAATACTGAAACAAATTAGAAAAAAAGCAAATTGGAAGAAACTCACTGTGCAGAGAGTAAATATTCAACTGTAAAAAAATAATTTATACCCTCAGATGAGGAAAATTTCAAAGAACAAAATAAAAAATAAAATAGCAATAATGAAAATTCAAAGCTGAATGGAAGGACTGGGAGAAGGAAATGCCCCAAGAACTAAAGGACAAAGACAAAGAGATTAATTTGAGGGAAAAGGTAAAATCTAATAACAGCTGTTCCAAAAAGACAGAACAAACAGAGGCAGAAGAAATCATTGAATGAATAATCTAAGAAAATTTTATACAATGGAAGGACATTTGTTTCCAAACTGAAAGGGCCTCCCACATGTGTAGGACAATGGATGAAAATAAACCCATGTCAAGTACATGGTCATACTATTTTACAATATCGAGGACAAAGTCCTAAAGTTCTCCAGACTTCTTAAAAAAACAAAAACAAAACAAACAAACCAAAAACAAAACAAAAAAACAAAAAACAAGAATCAGAACAGCATCAGACTTAACAACAACACTGGAAACAACATATTCAAAATTTGGAAGTAAAATTATTCCTATTCAGGAATATTACATTCAGTTAAGCTATTGTCTAAGCACATGGGTAGAATAAGGGTGTTTTCTGGCTTTCACATTCTTAAAAATTGTGCCTCTCATGGATCCCTTTGGAGGAAGTACGCCACTGAAACTAGAACATAAAACAAAGAGGAAAATGTGGGGCTTAATTGATGGGGAGTTTAATAAGGAAAGAAGTGACGGAATCTTCATGTTGAAGGTGAAGGGAGATTCAGGGAGACAGCTTTACAGAACTCCTGGAGAATAAACTCTCCAGATTGGAGGAGGATAAGTTGAAACAAATGAGTCCATTTCTAGTTAGTTCTGTGCTTTTAAACTAATTTGACTTGTATGGTGTGCTAAACATTCTAATAATATTAAAGACTCATCTATGTCTTTTCTATTTATTTTTAATTTAAATCCAGTGTAGTTAACATATACTGTTATATTACTTTCAGGAGTACAATACAGTGATTCAACAATTCTATACATTACTCAGTGCTCATCATGATAAGTCTACTCTAAATCCCCTTCACCTATTTCATTCATTCCTCCCTACTCACCTCCCCTCTGGTAGACATCAATTTGTTCTCTTTATAGGAATCTGCTTTTTGGTTGGTTTGTCTCTTTTTTCTTTGTTCATTTATTTTGTTTCTTAAATTCGACATTTGAGTGAAATCATATGGTATCTTTCTCTGACTTATTTATTTCACTTAGCTTTTTTTTTTTTACAAATAGTTTATTGTCAAATTAGTTTCCACATAACACCCAGAAACACCCAGTGCTCATCCCCACAAGTATTTCACTTAGCTTTATAACCTTTACAAGAACCATCCATGTTGCTGCCAATGGCAAGATTTCATTTTTTATGAGTAATATTCCAGTGTGTGTGTGTGTATACCATATATTTCCCCCACTCGTCTATTGATCAATATTTGGACTGCTTCCATAACTTGGCTCTTGTAAATAATGCCATAACAAACACAGGGGTCCATATATCTTTTCAAATTAGTGTTTTTGTTTTCTCTGGGTACATACCCAGTAGTGAAATTACTGGATAATATGATATTTCTATTTTTAAGTTTTTAAGAAACTTCTGTACTGTTTTCCACAGTGGCTGTGCCAGTTTGCATTCCCACCTACAGTGCATGAGAATTCCTTTTTCTCCACATCCATGCCAACACTTGATTCTTATGTTTTTTATATTATCCGTTCTGACAGGTATGATATATCTCATAGTGGTTTTGACTTGCATTTCCCTGACAATGAGTGCTGTTGAGCATCTTTTCAGGTGTCTGTTGGTCGTCTGTATGTCTTCTTTGTAGAAATGTCTGTTCATGTCTTCTGCCTACTTTTAATTTGAATTGTTTTAGTTTTTTTGGTATTGAGTTTATAGCTCTTTATATATTTTGTATATATATCAGACATATCATTTTCAAATATCTTCTACTATTAAATAGGTTATCTTTTAGTTTTGTTGATTATTTCCTTTGCTGTGCAGAAGCTTTTTATTTTGATGTAATTTCAATAGTTTATTTTTGCTTTTGTTTTCCTTGTATGTAACTGTTTTCCTTTCTCTTGCTGCTTTTAAAATTCTCTTTTTATAACCACTTTTAACCATTGTAATTACTATGTATTGATGTAGATTTTCTTGGTCGATTTTGTTTGGGGTTCTTTGTGCCTCCTGGATCTGGATTTCTGGTCCCCTTGCTCCCTTTGGGAAGTTTTCAGCTATTATTTCCTCAAATAAATTTTCTGTCCCCTTTTCTCTCTTTTCTTCTTCTAGGGTCCCCATAATCAGAATGTTAGTATGCTTGATGGTGTTACTGAGTTCCCTATGTCTCATTTATTATTATTATCATCATCATCTCTCTCCTTTTCAGCCTGATTGCTTTCCATTACTCTGTCCTCCAGTTTACTGATCTGTTCTTGTGCTTCCTCTAGTCTATTTATCTAGTTTATTGTTAATTTCCATTATTGAGTTCTTCATCTCTGATTGGTTCATTTTATGTTTTCTCTCTTTGTTAATGGTTTCACTGAAGTCTTCCACTCCCCATCAGGCATATTACTCATCTCTGTTTCATTTAGGTCTCTTGGTATGATTTTGTCCTGTTCTTTCATTTGGGACATGTTCCTCTGTCTCATTTTGTCTAATTCTCTGTGTCTGCTTAAATGTCTTAGGAAAGCCAGCTATGTCTCCTGTTCTTGAAGGTAGTGGCTTTATGAAGAAGAGGTCCTATAGTGCTCTGCAGTGGAATGTCCCGTTCACCAGAATCTGGTGCTTCAGGGGTGTCTTCTATGTGTGTTGCATATGCCCTACTGTTGTTGCTGTGCTGCTTGTGCCTTCAGTCCCGTCATCTGCTTTGGCTCTCTTTGCCTGTTGTGGGCAGGGTTTGTTTCCTGTGTTGTTAGTGGGCCAGCCTGGGGCCACCTTGGACTTGAGTTGAGTCAGACTATTTGCCAGAGATGCAGAAGCATGAAACCTCAGGGTGCTTTCCCTGTGTTGTCCCCTGAGAAGTTTTTTTGGTGGGCAGGGCCTGCAGTCAGACCCGATGTCTGCCCCTAGCCCACTGCTGGGGCTGCAGTTAGACTGCTGTATGTAGTTATCTTCCCCTTTCTTGGGGCAGGGGTCACTCTGGAGTGGTACTGGTCCCTGTTGGGACTGCTTGTACACTGCCAGACCTGTGACACCACTTCGGATGGTCTCTTGCCAAGGGCATATTGGAGGGGGGCAGGTCTGTAGGAGAACATGAGGGTGGGTGCACAGTGCCAGCAAGGTTCACAAGGGACCTGCCATCTGCTTGGGAATACTTCTTTGAGGCTGGCCAGGTTGGAGGGAGTGGACCTACAGAAGTGCAAAGGAGTGCTGTGAGCAAGCTGGGTAGAGAATGCTGGCTCTGTGCTGGTTCCTGCAGGTGTTTTTGTATCTAGGCTGTGGGGCAGGGGAGGAAAATGGCACCTACAAGCTCTTTTGTTCTTGGGGAAGGTTCCCAAAGATCTCTGCCCCTCCACCATATGCTCTGTGGTTAGTAAATGAATCTTCCCATAAACCTCAGGTGTGTGGTTTTTAAAATAAGTTTATTTACTTTGAGAGAGAGATGCAGAAGGGACAGAGAGGGAGAAAGGCTCTGCACTGTCAGTACAGAGCCCAATGCAGGGCTCAAATCTACGAACCATGAGATCATGACCTGAGCTGAAACCAAGAGTTGGACAACTTAACTGACTGAGACACTAAGGAGCCTCTACATCAGGTGTTTTTTTTTTTTAAACTACTGCTTCTATGCTGTATCTCCATGTGGCTCTTTGCTGTGTTACCTCTTTAAAGGTGAGGACTCCACCTTTCCAGGTTTCCAAAAGCCCATCCTGCTGATTTTTAAAGTTCCAGGTGTTAAGCTCCACTGATTCGCAGGCCCTCTATTTTTCAAAGCAAAATGTTACGGGGATTTGTCTTCTCCATGTGGGTTCCCAATGACTGGGCAGGGAAATGTAGTATTTATTCTGGGTAGCCAAGTGCCCAGCTGTAAATTCAGGGTTCTACTAGGAAGTTTTCGGAGAACAGATACTAGGGTAGGATATTGGTAGTTGTACCAGTTGGGTTGTCCAGACACACAGAACCAACTGGAGATACATAGTAAGAGATTTATTTTATAAGGAATCAACCCACAGGATTATGGGGGCTGGCCAAGTCTGAAATTTGTAGATCAGGCTGGGAACTCAGGCACAAGTTGATGCTTCAGCCTTGAGGCAGAATTTCTTCTTCTCCAGGAAACTTCAGTTTGTGTTTGTAAGGGCTTCCACTGACTGGATGCAGCCCAGTCATATTATCAAGGATAATCTCCTAAACTTTGGTCAAGTGATTGTAAAGGATAAGTACGTTTACAAAATACCTCCTAGCAACACCTAGGTTAGTGTTTGATTAAATCATTCAGTGCTTATAGCCTAGCTGAACTGACACAAGAGAATATCATAGCAGTCTTTATCATAAATAGATTATACTGACATATATACATTAATATCTCTGTTTTATTGTGAGCATTTTGCAAACCATCAGCTGTTCTTATAAAATATTTATTAAAGTGGCTTAATATCCCAATATCCCAAAATAAAATAACTTATTTATTCCTTCACTTCAGGACTTTAAAAATATACACATACAAGTATTTCTGATTTATTAACTGAATTTCTAAAAGTGAGATTACCAAGTCAGTGATTATAGATTTTTATGGCCTATATTTCTATGGCCAAAGTGCTTTTCAGAAAGTCTGCACCAATTTACACTTACACCAACAATATATGAATGCAATGCCAATGTCAGTGTACTCCACACATCATAGATTTCATAATTTTATCAGTTAAGCAGATGAACATGTTTTGTTTTGTATCTCTTTACTACTATATAAAACATTTTATCATTCACTATATTTTTATTGATCCTTTCTATTTTTCTTTAATTAATTTTGTTTTTACCTTTCACAGTTTTCTGCTAGACATTCTTCTTATATATGAGGTATTTATATATTAAGAATATAAATCTTGGTCAAATTTCCTGTAAATATGACTAATAACTGCTTCTCTAGTTTTTTCTTATTATGAAATATTTAGAATATAAATTACTTAAAGGAAGAAACTATATATACTTCAACTTTTCATTAGGGAAAACAGTTGATCAAAATGAATAAAGATATAATCATATTATTGGTGATTAAAATAAAGGGAACTGAAACATGAAAATGAGATTATTTTCACATACAAATGAAGCATTACTCCCACGGATGACTCAGGCAACTAGTCAGTCACATCTTTACAAAAAATGTACTTGGGAAAATTGATATTTTTTCCGAGAATTCTTACATATGTAGTATTTTTCATTTAGTAGTATTACTAATTTTAGAATCTACTGACTGAATTGTTGTTTCTAAGATGTCAAGTCAACATTATTTTCAAATAAGTTTTGAAATGATCAGTAATTTTTAAGAAACAATTTATGGAAGACTAAACCAACCAATGAACTTATGATTTCTTCCTGCTTCTAAATAAATTTAAAAATTTTAAAAATAAGGGTGTTAAATCTGTGATGGTAATAATAGCTGCTTGACAATGACATGCTACAAAATCTGTGTGGTAATATAAATTGACTCAGGCATTTGTACTACATATGACAGCCCAAAATATTTTCATTTCCTCCTTAGTAATTTTTAGATTTTCTTGTCTCATTGACTATGAAAAGCACAATCATCCCACACACTGTTCTTGAATTGATTTTAATGTAATCTGCCCAGAATTCTAGCTTGATTTTCAAAATTAAGGTGAAACTGAATTCCAAGCAGTTATCTGATTTGACCAATAATTTAAACTTGTGTAGTATAGTAATACTTGGAATTATTTTTCTATTTTAATATATTTCAACTGGTTAACTGAATCCAATTAGTTCCAATAATTGTTATAAGGTTGGCAAAACATCTAATTTGTTTTCATTTGTAATTCCTAATTAAAATGGGTTAGTGGATATTCACTTATTTTACTTAATATTCTCACTTATCAAATCTGTTATTACTTACTGAATCTATATTTTTAAAAACCTTTTATGGT
>NW_027533089.1:10342691-10407869 GCF_008692635.1 Crocuta crocuta
TTTTTTTTTTTTTTTTTTTTGAGAGAGAGAGAGAGGGAGAGTTCAGGGGAGAGGGAGAAGGAGAGAGAGTCTTAAGCAAGCTTTACACCCAGCACAGAGACCAACATGGGGTTCGATCACATGACCATGAGATCATGACCTGAGTTGAAATCAAGAATCAGACACTTAGTTGAATGAGCCAGCCAGGTGGCCTATAATGCTTCTTTAATCATGAGTCTGGTTAAACATTTTTTTTTTTTAAGTTTATTCATTTATTTTTTGAGAGAGAGCACATGTGTGCACAAGCAGAGGAGGGGCAGAGAGAGAGAGAGAATCTGAAGCAAGCTCTGCACTCTTAGCATAGAGCCTAATGTGGGGCTCAAACCGTCAAACCATGAGATCATGACTCAAGCCAAAGTCAGAGGCTTAACCAACTGAGCCACTCAGGCACTCAAACATCTTTTCATTATATACCAGCTGTTTGCATTTTAATTCTTGTTAAAATGGAAAAATTTCTCCCCACTTTATCTTTTGCTTTTCATTCTGTCTACAGTATTTTGGGACTATATTAGTTCTAAATTTTAAATAGTCAAATTATCAATCTTATATTTTATGTTTTATGTTTCAGAGTTCCATCTTATTTTTGAGATTCATGTGCTTTCTTATTTCAAGGTTATATTAAGGGTGCCTGAGTGGCTCAGTCAGTTGAGCAACCGACTCTTGATCTAGGTTCAGGTCATAATCCCAGGGTCATGAGACTGAGCCCCACATCAGGTTCCACAATGAGTGGAGCCTACTTAAGACTCTCTCTCCCTCTGTACCTCTCCCCTGCTTGCATGTTCTCTCTTAAAAAAGAAAAGTTGTTATTTAAAAAAGAAAAGATATTAAAACACTATGCATGATTTTTTATAGTATCCTTTTGGTTTCATTGTTTCAAATTAAATTTTGGTATCTATATTATTTTTCTATATTTAATCCATTAATACAGATGTACTATACGAATAGGTTTCCCAACACTAAATCATCTCACATTCCTTAAATAAATTGCCACATAATCTATATTTCTGAACCTTTTAGGAATTTTGCATTCATTATTGTAAGTGATGTTATTCCATAATTTTCTGCATTATGCTATCTTTAGTAAGCTTTTATTGATCACACTATGGTAGCTTCTTTAATTGCATCTGAGGATTTTTCTTCTTTCTCCATATTCCAAAATGAAAGATTTTGAATGTTTTCTCAGTTTCTTCCAAGGTGTAGACTTTCTACCTTGTTTTAAGCCTATTTTGGTAATTTAGATTTCTCTAGAAGTCATCCATTTCATCCAGGTTTTCAACTGTTTTGTATATAGTTGTACAAAATAGTACCTTAATTATTTTATGTTATTTCATCTCTAATATTGTGTATTTATGCTTTTCTCTCCATTAACCTAGTGTGTGTGTATTTTAAAGAATCAGCTCTTTTCAGTTTCAACTCTTTCTCTGATTTCTTTTTAAATTTATTTTGAGAGAGAGGGAATACATGTGTGAGTCGGAGAGTAGCCGGGGCAGGGGTGGGGAGAGAGAGAAATCCCAAGAAGGCTCAGCTCTGTCAGCATGGCACCTTATGCCAGGCTCGATCTCACAACTGTGAGATCATGACCCGAGCTAAAATCAAGAATCAGGCACTTAACCAACTGAGCTACTCAGGTACCCCTCTCTGACTTCTAATTAAGTTCCACTATTGTTTGTATTAATTCCTTTCTTTCTGATTCTATTTGATATTGTTTTTGTAACTTCTTAAACTTGAGTGTTGTTCTCTATAATTCACTCTAAATCAGAAACTATAAGAAAGTACTTTATTTACCTTCTTGACTTTATTTTTTTAATTTTACTTTTTTTTTTTTTTTTACAAATAGTTTATTGTCAAGTTGGTTTCCATATAACCCTTCTTGACTTTAAAGTAGATTATGCATGTTTTGAGAGTTGCATGGATCTAAGTAAAAGGACAATTTTGTAAGGATGTTAGGCATCTTCTTTCCTAAACCTTTAATAGTTTAAATGTAGATATATTTCAGGACGTGTGGGTGGCTCAGTCAGTTGAGCATCTGATTTCAGCTCAGGTCATGATCTCATACTTCATGGGTTCAAGCCCCTCGTCTGGTCTGTGCTGACAACTCAGAGCCTGGAGCCTGATTCAGATTCTGTGTCTCCTTCTCTGCCTCTCTCCAGCTTGTGCTCTCTCTCTCTCAAAAACAAATAAAAACATTTTTTTAATGTAGGTATATTTCTATTTCAATTTTTTTATATAATTCTCTTGCCAGGCTAAAACTGAGCTTAAATGAAAAGAAAATAGATAAACTTTAGTACATTTTATATGAAAACTCTTTTAAGGAAAAATATATCATTGTGTTAAAGTATTTTTTCTTAATATTTTGCTGATTTGGAAATTCACTGTTTAATTGATTGGGATATAATTATAAAAATGTAGAATCAGAATTGAATTGAAATTCTCAGAATTAAAATTCTTATGCTAATGTTGACTAAATTTGGAAGTGGTTAAGGAATCACTCTATGAAAAATGAATCATGGATGCTAAAGGTAACTCATGCAATATTAACATGATAGAAATGTATACTTCTCATATCTAATTAAGCCAGATTCAAAGTACTCTTGGTATAAGAATTTACAATAAAGGGGCGTCTGGGTGGCTCAGTAGGGTAAGCATCCAACTTCAGCTCAGGTCATGATCTCAGTTTGTGAGTTTAAGCCCTGCATCAGGCTCTGTCTCTCTCTCTCTCTGCCCCTCCCCTTATCACAACACTCTGTCTTTCTCTCAAAAATAAATCATTAAACATTAAAAATAAAATAGTAAAATAAAAAAAGAATTTATAATGTTAAGCTAATATAAGTATTACTGGAGAAGAGTGTATAAGTAATTCTAAATTGAAAATAGCTCCTTCAATAGATCATTAAACTAAGCCAAACCAAGTCCCCACTTCGACCTGCCCAAATCCCCCCAAAACTAGCAGAAGATGGGGTGGGAGTAGAAAGGTCATAGTTTGTTGGGGTTCTGAATTTTGAAAGCCATTATATTGGGTCTCAATTGCATCTCAAATGCGACATGTCCGAATTGAGTATTATCTTTTTTCTAATCAGGAACAATTAGCCTTCCATTATCTTACTTTCTGGAACTATAGGATATGGGGAGAGAATAAGTTTTATCCCTTTTCTGAAGTCTTTACTCTCACTTGGCAACCACATTTTGTTCATTCTGCCTCTAGTTTTCTCTCAAATCCATTCTCTCATTTCTATCCTTGCTATTACTTCCTAAGCTTAAACCTTTTTTTTTTTTTTAATTATTCCAATGACCCCCCTAACAGGTCTTCCTTTCTCCAGTCTCTTCTTGTCCCAAAATATTTTCACACTATACAGCTAAAGTAATCTTAATAAAAGTCCTATAATGAATTTACGTTTTAAATAAAATGTAAGTATTTTTGCCTAAATGGCTTGCTTATAGTCCTTAGCATGGTGTACAGGGCTCTTCATGTTTTGGCCTGCCTATACTTTTCCAACTTTCTCTTCCACTGCTGTGCCACATGAATTCGGTACTTCAGTTATATTAAACACCCCAAGTTGTTTGAGGTGCCCCGTGTCAACACTCTTTGTGCTCGATCCCATGCCTCCTGCCTCTTCCTTGATGGTCCTAATTCATTATTCCCAACTTCTTAGTTTCAAAGTGCTTAAGTTACTTCTATCTTAAAAACAAAAACAAACTACCACTGTCTTCATTTTAGTCAGCTTCCTTTAAAGAGTAAGTTTTACTTCTTCCTGTTCACGTTTCTGTCCTTCCTACTACTCTAAAAAACACCAATTGACAAAAGCTACCAGTAAAATCATAGTGTCCAGATCTAGTGAACTAGTCTAGGTGTGCACCTTAATTGACATCTCAAACAGCAACACTGTTAATTACTATTACTTACCCCAAAACAAACAAACCTACTTATTTTTCTGTGCCTTGTAGAACACATGGAAAATATGAGTTAAAAGATAAAAATAATCAGTACCACTTTGGAAAGCTGAGATATTATAAACATATATTCTGGGTTTTTTCTTTTAAGCATCTTCCCTTGATAAACAGATGTTTTAGAAATAATTTTAATCATTGCATAATGTGTTATAAATGTACCATAATTTATTTAGCCTTCGGCTGTTGACATTCAGCTAATTTTCAATTTTCACTAATGTATCTAGGTCTCAGATTCTTATTCTTTCTAAAAATATTTTTTAATTTTTTTTTTTTTTTAATTTTTGAAGGAGAGACAGAGCGTGAGTGAGGGAGGGGCAAAGAGAGAGAGGGGAAACACAGAATCTGGAGCAGGCTCCAGGCTCTGAGCTGTCAGCACAGAGCCCAACGCGGGGCCTGAACTCACAGAATGCGAGATCATGACCTGAGCAGAAGTCGGATGCTTAACCGACTTAGTTACCCAGCTGCCCCTCAGATTCTTACTCTTATTGGGAGAGCTCAAAAAGGGAAAGGACTAGGTTCAGGATATGAAGTTATAAACATTCATGATATAAATTGCCTAATTACTTACAGGAAAGGTAATTTACATTCCTATAGCAACATATGATTATTCCAAATTTATCATTCTCTTGATAACACTATTTTTTAAAAAATCCCTTCACTTTGATAAGTGAAAACAGAATCTCTTTGCCTTGATTTGCCCTCCTCTGATTAGTAATGAGATTATACATTCATCACTGCCCCTCCTCACTTTAGGAGGGGAGTTCTAGTGCTAGTTATCTTCAGAATATTCCTTTTCAATCTTCTTCTCAGGCTTTTCTTTTTTCTATTCCATAATGTTTTATCCTCAGCCCTTTGTCCCACAGGCCGACCAAACTCAGTATGCCCAAAATTAAACTCCTCCTAAGATTACTTCAGGTTTTGGCTAATAACATCATCGACTACCCAGGCACCCCAGTCAGAAATCTGATTTAAGATGACTCCCTTTTCTCATCCCTGTGTCAGTCACTAAGCTTTTCCAGCCCACATCTTAAATCTCTCAAATATGTCCACACCTCTCTATCTCCACATCCACTGCTCTCGTTCAAGCCTTGGTTACTGTGATACTCATCACTGGTCTTCCTGCCTTGTCACCTACTCCCTTTCATTCTACCTACTGCTTCCTGAGTGATCTTTCTAAAGTTCAAATCTGATTGTGTTACTCCCTGGACTATACGTACCCATCCAACTTTATCCCTTGCCTTTACCATCTGTTCCCTTTTCTCCAGCCATATGGAACAACCAGAATTCCCCATTGCCTCTAAACTCTTTCTGCCAAGAGTGTGTCTCTTCTTTTGTCTTGTGAACTCCTACTAATCCTAAATAGTATAGGGGCCTATTCAATTATCTTCCCATGATTCCCCTCTCCTTTATGCACGGATTATACTTTATACAGAACCTTATTATGACACTTAACATTAAGATTTCATAATTTTTGTTCTGTCTCTTCCTCGCTAAACTGAGATGCTATGGACAGATACTATGCCATTCATCCTTTTATCCCCAGCACTAGCATAGCTCTCAGAATACTGTAGGCCCTCAAACATGTGTGGAATAAATGCTAGTTTTGATAGCAATTATAAAATTCCTTTCCATCTTCTCCATCTTATTTACCAAGTTCTATAATCTCAATCTATCTAATGTCTTTGTTAGCAAAACCTTCTCCATTCCCCATTTTTAAGATTGGCAAAACTATTTTAATGCATCCTGAGATCTGGGTGCTTCTCCAAACCAGGCCATCTTCACTAGTGCTGACAGTTATCTTTCTGAAATACACCTGGCTTTGTAACCTAACTCCTTAAAAAACTCTGATAACTGGAAACTATCAACACTCTAGAGGAGAAAGCAGGAAACAACCTCCTTGANAAAAAAAAAACCTCTGGTAACTATTCATTGGGATTGTAGGTGGTTATTTCCTCAAAACATGGAAAGCTTTTCTATTTACAGTTAAAAGTAAGTAAAAGGGGGCACCTGGGTGGCTCAATTGGTTAAGTGTCTGACTCTGGATTTCAGCTCAGGTCATGATTTCACTGTTCATGGGTTAGAGCCCCACGTCTGGCTCCAAGCTGACAGTGCCAAGCCTGCTTGGGATTCTCTCTTTCTCTGTTTCTATCTGTCTCTCTCTCTTAAACTTGGATAAAAAAAAGAAATCTTTGTTAGATAGATAGATAGATAGATAGATAGATAGATAGATAGATAGATAGATAGGTAGATAGATAGGGGAATGCACCATGGAAGGAGACATAATGCCTACTAAATCCAGGGTTTTGACTAATTAAACACAATAACATAGTATTTAATAACTTTAAGAATCCAACTCTAGCTCAGCTCTTCCTACCACTCTTCCTCCCCATCCTCAACACACAACATGGTCATCCTTCCTTAATGCACTGTTGTGTCTTCCAGAATGCCCTATCACCAAGCAAATTCTGACTCATCCTTGAAAGTCAGCATCTGGTTACCTGGTTGCTCCAAGAGAAGGTATAAAAGGGCTTTAAATTGTTACAATCTTTATCAGTCCTCCAAAGCAAGCCAAATCAAAATAAAAATAAGATTTTTTTTTTTTTTTTTGGCACGGACAATTGAGACTTTTTGCAATTTCCAGTTAACAATGTACAAAAACATCCTTTAAGAACATTTCTATTTTTATCAACCTATACCATACAATCTAAGTAAAAGCAAAGTAGTTTCTATACAAGTGCATCTTCAAGCTAAGTCCCCTGGCCTACACTTCCAACTAGATTGTAGTCACTAAGCCCTTTATAGAAATTCTGAAAGAGCCACAGAATATTAGTTGCTCTAAGAAGCTTTCTCTAATCTTCTCTTCCTGACAAGCTGTTTGTGGCTTATTCCTCTAGGCTCACACAACTATGACCATATACAACTGTTATCCTACCAAACAATAGTACAGTGTTATTATTTCTTTTTAGTTTCTTCCATGAAGGTAGCTAATCCAGAGTAAGGACTCTATATCAGTTTTTTCATGTGAAAAATAAAGATGATAAGACAAATCTCATAGAACTGCTGTGAGAATTAAATGTGTTAGTGTATATTTAAAGCACTTAGCACACTAACATATAATAGGAGCTAAATAAATGTTAGCAATCATTTTTCCCTTTGTGTAGTTAAATCATGAAGGACTAGCCCAAAGAGTCCCACAGCAAAGACTGGTAGAGGTATCATTCACAAAAGAGCATAAGAAAACACCTATGTCCTGAAATTACTAAGACGTCACTACTTAAGCAAAATGCCTTCCCTATCACCTATTTGCAGATGTGACATGAAATTGAATGGCTGTTTAATGTCTAGTAATTTAAGAAGAAAGTTTTTAAGACCTTATAACTGCGAAAGAAGTTTTGTTTATAAATTGTTGAACTTCTGAGGTATTTATTAAAAGTAAGACGTAAAAGTAATTTCTCATTTGGAGAAAAGGAAAATAACACAATGTGTTGGGAATCTGCATGGTTTCTGACTCTATCATACATCATTTCTTTATATTACAAACTATCTATAGATATATGTGCTCTCAGGTTTTATGATAAAAATCAAATGACTATGCTGTGTGGCAGAAAAAAACCATCAAATTAAAATTAAGGAATATTGTATTCCAGCCACAAATTAGCTGTGGGACCTTGGGCAATCTTTTAACAACTCTGGACTTTAGAGTCCTTTTTGGAATTTGAATGGATTAGACTAACATCTAAATTCTCATCCAGCTTGCAAATACAATGTTCTTATACGTCTACTATATTTTAACCTTTCTCTTACGTGGTTCTTCTCCTTATTAGAAACTGAACTCTCTATTTTGGGGTGAGGAGCAGGACTCAAACCCTATTTATCTTTGTACTTCACAGTGCATAGAACCAATGCCTATTTCTTGACTGTTGGTTGGAATGAATGAGTGCCTCCTACAGAGCTTGTAGTTTAAAAAGGCATAGCAAACTTATGGTATTACAGGTGAGTGGCTAATGTTAACATAATCATGTTATTATATAAGAATAACAAATGATTGTGCATTCATATGAATGTTGATATTCAATATATTCACTCTATGGTTAATATTTTGTTGAAAACCATTATTTTAGAAAAGGAATTAGGAACCAAAACATTTCCTTACTTTTGACACATTTTAGACAAATTATGAGTTAGTTACATAGCTTTGAGAGAGGCTAATTCTACTAAGTTTCATCGTCCTAAGGGTAGTGTCTACTAGTATCAAGCAGGTATCCAAGTGTTCATTCTCCAGCACCATTTTGTAGAAGAGGTTTTTATCTTTGCCTTGCTACCGGAATTACAGACTGAAAAACAATCTAATTAAGGAAATAATCTAGGATATATAGATACATGGAGAAAACATACATGTGTGTATGTGCCTATATAAACACACATGCAGTTTAACTCAGTAACTAAATTGCCTGGTGTACCTGTTTTATTTTTTTTAAGTTTATTTATTTTGAGAGAGAAGAAAGAGAGAGAGTGGGGGAGGGGCAGAGAAAGAGGGAGAGCGAGAATCCCAAGCAGGCTCTTCACTCAAGCACAGAACCCAACACAGGGCTGGCTCACAAACTTTAAGATCATGACCTGAGCCAAAATCAAGAGTCGGACACTAAACTGACTGAGCCATGCAAGCGCCCCTCCCCTCCATGTACCCATTTTAAAATTAATATTTAGTGTAGGCCTATTGTTGGAGCAGTCCCAAAATATCTCTAAGTGGAATGAAAAATGAATACTGATTAACTAACTATAAAGAAAGACTAGGTAAAACAAATGGACAGTTTTCCCACTTCTTTTGAACAAGGGCAGATACCTCTTTTTGGATATACCTCAAAAAGAGTTACAAGGGATTCCATTTCTCCATTTTAGTAGCAACACGATTGAAATGTGAGGTAAGTGTACTTCACAATTTCCTGGGTCTGCACTGTTGGGAAAATGAAGAGTTTTTCTAATATTCACTGGTCAGGGTCAATCACACCAACCTGAGTTTGGTTTGAATGATACTCACTGATAAACTCTACATAAATTGGACACAAGCACAATAGGTTTTTTTATTGTTAAATTACTGTTACCATATGCAGAGCAAAAAGTATAGGGATTGATCTACTTGTGCATTCACATTTTAAATTCTTGATATAAACAAGTGAACAAATGATCAGTTAGGAAAGGACAACTGAAGTAATAAAACATGCTCAAAAATTTTAGAAAACCATCTTGTTTTCTACATGTGATATCATATTAATAAACAAACTAGGTTAACCTCAATAAGTTAGAAAGACTCCCTCATTATTAAGGGCAGTCTATCTCTGGCTAATGCAATTATTATTAGGATATAAACATCAAAAAATAAAGGGGTGGCATTGTTAAAAATTTTCCAAAGTGTTAACACTCTTAATGCTGAGTTTCCAGTTCTAGAATTGTCCATTCCCCTTGGGGTGAACAATCTTCAGAGGAAAAACTAGCCATGGTGATGCTTGCTGAGGAATCATCAAGTGGAGAGGTTAGTTCACTCCATCTGTTCAAAGTGTCAACATGTGCTTTACCCTGAGGTTTTGAGCTGTCTCGTGCTAAAAGTAATGTCTGATTGATTAGAAACTGTGCTAAATTTAAGTCTTCAGGAACAGAATTCGTAATATTTAAGTTTGAATCCTGTTCAGACAGCAGTTGCTTTAATAGCATCCAATCTTGTTCTGCAAAGTGCTGATCATCTTCAAAATCCATGTCTGTAACATGTGTTTCTGATTCCATTTTCTGCTCAAATGCTTCTACTACATCCATCTCATATATTGGAGAGAGGGTTTTTGAAGGCCGATGGTCATACATGTAGGTTTGTGCCAGTGTGTCACAATCATCTATGTCTCCTGAAATAATTCATAATACTATACAATGTAAAAATTGCACATGTTGGTACCCCTCAGAGTTTTGTAGAACAATATTAAAACAATGTAATAGTTATAGTCCAAAAAAACAGAAAATGGAAAAAATAACATTTATACAAAACTGACAGGATTATTGAGGCATTTCTTTTGCTAAATTAAAAAAAAATAAAACAACCGAAGGATGTTTAGCAGCAGTATCAACATAGGCAACTAACAATAATTCTCCATACTTTAATTTGAAAACTTGATACAAAAAAACAACAAAAGTTATTTAAACATAAACACAGAATGTGCACATGTATCTAATTCACTACAATAGAAACTTAAAGAGAAAAAAAAGACATGGTCATTGGATGGTGACTTTTAAGGTAGGTCAGTTCCAAAAGGAGAATAAATACATTTTATCTAAAGCCTTATTTGTATATTGCACATGCAAAGGAGGATGCAAGCAAGGACAAACAAAAAAGTACAACTTTAAAGAGCTCCTTCCCTATTGTGATTTTGCTGAACAAGGGCTATTGATCAGTATTTTTCTTAGTTCTGATATACAATAGCTACTCTGTCAGCCACTACTGCATATTTTAAATGTGGGTCATTAGTTCAAATTACTGTAATAAGGAAGACAAACACACAAAACAATTAGACAGGAAATCATCTATACGTATGAAATAAGCCTGGGCTTTTTTCATATATTATCATTGCTTCTAAATATAATCTCTTTTAGGAAATTTATCTTTTTACTTGAAACTTTTAGAAGTATAGTGATCCTGAAAGTCTTAATCTCTGTAAAATGTATATAAATTATAATAATTAATCTAGTTAAAATAGTTCAGTGCTTTTAGTTATATATTACTATAATTATTGCACAGCCCTCTTGATATATACTAGCATAGTCCATAAATCATATTCAGTGTATAATAAAATTTTCTAATAGCGAATAATTCTATGTTAAATTAGACATAAATAACTAAATAATAGCAAACTAAGTTTTTCTCTTTATTCTTTCATGTAAAATCTATTAATAGATTAGCTCTAATAATAACCAAACTTTTACTAGGTCTTAATTCTGTGCTAAGATTTTAAGTGAACAATAAAGGGTAAGTAACTAGCTAATTTTCATATTATTAAGAAATTTAAATTTTCATTTGAAATTTGAATCTGTTGCTTAAGTAATTATTCTGTATAACTAAAATACAACACTCAGGGCTATATCCAGTTTAAAATTCTATAAACTCATTTTTTTATGTATTTAGCATTTCTATTTCTGTACATTACCTGCAGATAAAGCAATATTAGCTCTTTTGGTAGCTGTAGAATGGTTCTCTTTTACTTGACCTTCCTGAGGCAGAAGCTGACTCCGACAGGAGTCCAGAAATTTTGTAGAGCTGTTCTTTGGTATGTCAGAATTGGGTTCTCTTTGATGAAGCTCCAAATGACATGGTCTTTCTTGAGATTTTACATCACTATCTGAGAGTTTGCTGCGTTGCTGAAAGTCATTATCCACACTGCTTCTGCCATTTACCTTTTTATCTTCTGGAAGAAGCTGTCTACCTCCTGTGGACAGGACATCCACTGTGTACTTTTTTCCTGTGGCTGAAGTACTTAGTTTATCTCTTCTTGATGAGTCAACACTAGCGCAACCCAAGAGAGAGCTTTCGTTTTTACATATGCTATTGCCTCTATCTTGTTTACATTCTAAAATACTACCTTCAATTCCTTGTGAGTACCTGGAATAGCAGGTCCTTCCATGATGTTCATGAGAAATACCATCAAAAACATCAGATGGTGACAGAGAATCTACAGAAGGCTGAAAAAGAGTATGGGCTTCCCCTTCATCAGATCCTAGTTCTTCACATTCATCTACTGAAAGTAAAACTGATCTTTTAAAATTTTTAGTTGTAGAGAACTCATGACTTTCATTTTCTGTTGCATCTTCAAAAGCTAAATTAATGATTCCCTGAAATTGCTGAGGAGCTGAGTTAGATGTAGAGAAATGGTCTCCAACATTTTCAGCTTCGGATCTTTCATCTTCTGTTTCATCTGCCGAGGAAGAAACCTGATCTACTTCCTGAGCAAACTGGATACTGCCTCGTAGAATATTTTCTTTTTCCCTAGGGTGGACTACCATAGATCTAGACCAAATTTCTGGCCTTTTTCTAGGAATCTCATCATCACTTGTCGAATTAATTTGGAAAAGATCATTACTACTTTGCTTTTTCATTTTCACTTCAATTCTTAAGTTACTATCATATATTTTTAGTTCTTCAGGAGTACTGGTATCACTGCTACTTCTTCCAAGAAAATCATGGCACAGCATCGTGCCACATTTAGAAATACCTCTGTCATTTGACCCGTCATCATCCTGGGACCCTCCAGCATCATAGTCTTCAGATCTGGGCTTTATGTCATCAGAGGATGTGGTAGCACTCCCAGTGTCAGATTCAGGACTCTCTCTCTGATGTAGACCACTGGTACTCAAATTCCAATGACTCATGAATGGAACTTCTGGAGTTTCATGGCTCTCTGGAGTTTCTGTTGTTTCCATATCTTTAGGAGAAGTTTTTCCTGATATTTGTTCCAAAGCACACTTGGAGGAAATATCTGAGTCTGCTGTAGCATGTTTGATTTCACTCACAGCAGAGTCATCAGACAAGTGACTAGGAACTGTCTGTTCTTCGATACGAATTTTAGATTTCCTGTTATCTTGGACAGAATTTAAGGTACCATTTGTCCTTTCAGGAACACGTGATAAAACATCTTTGTCACATTTAATGTTTAATTTTTCGTTTGTATCTTTCCCCCCTACTTGCTTCTCTCTATCTGATACTGAAAGAATTTGCCCTGCATCTGCAGAGTCTAAATCACAAACTGGATTAGAGTTCAGGGAGTTTTCACTGGGATTTGAAATCGTGGACTTTAGGACAGTGGTGCTATAAAATTTTGGATCTACATTATCACTCCCATCAGAATGACAATGTATTTTAGCTGTCTTGTGCTGACGTATTTCTTTGCTGGAAAATTTTGTTTCACTTTTATCTGAACAAATCTGTTTCGATTCCAATTCACACTTTGATTTATCCAAATTTGAAATACTCTGGCATTCTAATTTCTCTTTCCCTTGGTTGTTTAATGGCTTTTGTGTGTCAGGTTTGCATGATGACAGGAATGCTTCTGTACTGCTGATTTCTGATGTGAGATTAATTAGAGGTTCATGAGGCTTCTGTTCAGAAATATTGTCCTTGTTATTACTATCATGTACATCATGAAGCATGCTTGTTTCACTTTTTAAGGGTCTTTGAGAAGAAGGCTGAGTTTTCAATGTAACCTGTCCAGGAACCATTTTCTGTTTTGCATCTTTATTATTCAAAGCTTCACCTTTCTTAGATTGATTTAAGTTTTTAGGCATTGCCACTATTTTTGCATTAGCCTTAGGCAAAGGTGTGTGTCCTTGCTTGACAATCTTTTTCTTAGGTGTTTGTTTATCTGTAGTTGTACTGTGGTCCAATTTTGTCACATTTTCATCAGACTGCCTTGAAGAGACTGAAGATTTTACCGAATTTGGTGATTCTCCTTGAGATCCTAAGAAAAAAAATTTAAAAATATATAATATACTTCCAATTTATGAGTAAAATATAATATTTGTTTTTAAATTACTTTAGATAAAATAAGTAAGGAAATGATGACATATCTATGACAATGGACAATAAAAGATTAGGAGTAACAAAATAAAAAATATTTTTATTACAAATACAAGGGGAATATTCCAGCATCTGAGCAAAATTATTTAAATAGGATCTCTCTTCCTCAAGAGCCTTGATCCTTATGACAGAACTGGATTTGCATAAATATATGAAGGTGGAAAAACCTGATTTTCTCATATTAAAAGAGCAGGAAGGGTCTTCCCTTTGAAGTTTTTTGGGGAAAAAAGACGAGTTCCACACAGCTGAAAGGAGAATCAAGCTAAATATAAAATAGAGATGTTTAAATTACTGCAGTTTTTTCCACCAAACATAAACAAAATTAATTTACTTCTCATAGCAAGATCATGATTGTAGATAATAATCATTCGGGTTAACAACTTAGATGTGCAGTGGCAACTAAAATTGATAACTGGAGGGAAAGGGCTAATTTTGGGATCCATTTGTTTACAGTGGTTAAGTCCTAGTGATGACATTTTGAACACTTAAATATATCAAACAGAACTGCCAAATATTTATAATTGTGTAATTTTTTGTTATTACTAGAACATGAATAATTTTTCTCCAGTTTATTTTTAAATTTACTTTCAGTATTAATTATCTAGCTCAAAATTGTTTTTAGGCTTTTACAAGCTCTTATCTACATGAATGCTTAATGCATAACACAAATTAATTTTTTTTAAATAGGATTCATGCCTAGCACCAGAGTCCAGTGCAGGGCTTGAACTCACAACCCTCAGATCAAGACCTAAGCTGAGATCAAGAGTTGGGTGCTTAACCAACTGAGCCATCAGGGCACACCAAAGCAAATTAATTTTTAAAATCAGTTATAAGGTTAGAAAATCATGCAATCTGATTAGTATGCTTTTCTTTCTTAGAACACAGCAAAACAACAAGTATCAGGAGGGAAATTTCTTCTTCCCTACATATTATAGCTCTCAAGACTGTACCATTACTTTTTAAAGGGCTTATTAGGGCTGGTTTTGCACATGGAATCCCTATAGTTATCAATGAAACGGAGGAAACCTGGGCATAATATATAAAAGGACCAAAAGTACAAATAAACCAGTGACTCCCTTATTTCTCATTAAAGACAATAAAAAACCAAACCCACACCCTGAAATACCAAAATACTTGTCAAAAAGTAAAGTGTAAAATCTCATCTTTATAATATTACACAAATATAAAATTAGTGAAACTATGTTATATACAGAAATAATACCTAGGGCTATTTCATCTTTACCTTGAGTTTTAGAAAGATTAGATGAGGCATTTTTTGTTCTCTGTTGAGCTGTAGTGCATCCACTGCCATTTCCTCTTTTCTTTAAAATTGCCTGTGGTACTGGATCACCATATCCTTTGTTAGTGACCTTCTTTAGCACACTAAGAAAAATGATTTGCATTCAGTATTGCACTCAGATGCCAACACATGAACTTTTATTTTTAATTTTTTTTAAGTTTATGTATTCATTTTGAGAGAGAGAGCATACATGAGCAGGGGAAGGGCAGAGAGAGAGAGGGAGAGAGAGAGACAGAGAATCTCAACCAGGGTCTGCACTGTTAGTGCTGTTAGTGCTGAGCCCCAGTGATCATTCTGTATAAGTATACTATCTTTTAATAGTTTTGAAATATCATTGTATAAATACATTAAATTTTCTAACAAAAAAGAAAAGATATATTTAAAAATGTTTTTAATGTTTATTTACTTATTTTGAGAGACAGTGTGAGCAGGGGAGGGGCAGAGAGAGAGGGAGACAGACAATCTGGCAGTGCAGAGCCTGATGAGGGGCTTGAACTCATGAACCTCGAGATCATGACCTGAGCCAAAATCAAGAGTGAAATGCTTAAGTGACTGAGCCACCCAGGCGCCCTGAAAAGATACTTTTAAGATAGTTAGCTAGATGTTAGTATACAGAACTTTCAGAAAAAGCTAATGTATAGGTAAAATAACGGAGGAAGACTTACGTGTTATTTATACTAGTTTCTTCATGAATGTTTTTTTTATTTGAAGTTCCACTGGCAACTTTTGAAACAGGTCGAGATTTTATTGCTGTAAATTAAGTAACAGTGAGTCATGAAACAGAGAACTGAATATGTAAAAGTCATGCATAAATTCAGTGGTCAGACACTATATCCAAAATTAAATGTTAATGTGGGATGAAGTATGGTTTCTCTCAGTTTGCATGAACACACGTAAATAAATGCTTTTTGGCATTTCAAACTAAATAAACATCCAAAAAGAGAATAATTTTTCCTAGGAACTTTAACTGTCAGGAGTTATTAAAAGTGAGGGTACTAAAACCCACCTACAGTGGTTTTGATATTTTCCACACTGTTTTTCATGGACTGCCCTGGAGATTCCCAACAGGACAGTTTATCACTAGAAGGCTTCTCTTCTCCTACTGATCCATTTTCTTTTGGTTCATCCAGACATTCAGGGGAAATCAGTAATTCCATACTTGAATTTGTCGATCTGCTGGAGGGCCCTGTGATGCTGAGGCACGGAGAATCTTTTCCTGTCGCTTTCTTCAGAGGCTTTGCTTTGGTTTGTGCATTTAAGTTTCCAGTGAGCACCTTAGGTCTGGCACCTGTAATGTGCCCTTCCTGATTTCTTACTCCTTTCCCATTTAATGAACTTTTCTGTCCATTTGCTGCTATTGCTGCTGATCTTTCCACAGCTTGTCTAGGCGACATGTTTGCTGACTTTGCATTATCACTGTTTTCTGTCTGGGACTTTATTATAGCTTTGGGCTTTCCAGAAACATTTTTTCCCCCAGTTTTAAGTTCTTTTGTAACCTTAGATGCTATTTTTGTATCACCCTTTTCCTTTAAATCATCGTTCTTCAAAGTTTTATTTATAGTATTTCTATTAGAACTTGATGAATGTCCAGATGCTCCTAATCCATCAGATTTCATCTTTTGCTTAGTAGAGGGATAACTCCAACACTCCTTCTTGGTATTTCCTCTCCAAGATTTGTTATTTACAACACCAGAGTCAGAAGCTTGTCTCCTTTGCTACAAGGAAGAAAAAACACTTTATAACTTGACTGATGTCTTTGACTTATAATACTTTGTTTCAATAAGCGAGTTTTTCAAAGAGGAAAAAGCAAAACTCAATTATAATATAAGGCAACTCAAAATTTGAATTATCTTTGATCACTTGAATGTGTCTTTGGTCACATTACTTTAATTAAATCTGAAATACACCATAAAAAATTAAAAGGCAATGTTATTTTAAAAAGGCATACTATTTAACTTTATGAAATTATAGTAGAGATTAATACCTAAAGGTGTCACGATGCCCTGGGTCAATGATAACAATGTCCAACCTTTTTTGACAGTCCACCTCCAGGGTGTATGCTAAAATCCTTTTCATAGGGCATCCCACTTAATATTCACAACGCTCCTGTGAGAGTGCTCCTGTTGTTAACCCCATTTTTTAGGAAATTGGGGATTAAAGCAGGTATGTGATTTACCAAGGTCATATGCTGATAGGGAAAGAAGTAGGACTTGAGATCATGATTAACTGCTTTAAGCTGGCAGTCATCTATATGGTATAATTGGAGGGCCATTATAAAGGTTTTCACAAAAAACTTACTCTTCAATCCTACCCAACTGCCAGAAATTTTATTACTAAAGACTTAATCCTTGCGGGTGAGGTTTGGAAGCCCCTGGGAAACAAGACAGTACATATGAAAAGTTTGGCTTTTGGAAGAAACAAGATAGTAATACAGCTCTGGCTATAAGGAGAAAGTGGAGGAAAAGGGGTCCTAAAGACAGGTGAAGTAGGTAAAAAGAGGAAAACAGAAAGACAATTAAGACACTGAAGACAAGACACCTATATTGTTTTGGTTAGAATCAACCTTGCTATAGAAGGAATAACAATATTTAAAAAAATTGGTAGGAACTGCAAATAAAATTTTAAGATTATAGCTGCCACTCTTTATTAAATATGCCTCCACCCCTGCCTCAGCCTTGAAAAGCTATATGAAATTGCAGAGGTCTGAGGAAGAGCCTGTTTGTCTTCATCTTTGTATCCTTTAGCACTGTGCCTGTAATACTGAATACTCAAAAAAATGTGATGCATGTTCTTAGGGGCGCTTGGGTGGCTCAGTTAGTTAAGCATCCATCTCTTGCTTTTAGCTCAGGTCATGATTTCATGGTTCGTGGGATCAAGCCCTGTGTGGTGGGCTCTGTGCTGACAGTGCAGAGCCTGCTTGTGATTCTCTGTCTCCCCGTCTGTGCCCCTCCCCCACTTGCATGAGTGCTCTCTCTCTCTCAAAATAAATAAACATTTTTTTAAAGAATGTGAACCATGTTGTTAAATCTAAGTATATATTGATATATAGCTCAAGGGCTAATTACTTCAAATTTGTCCAGGATAAAGACAACATACATACATGTATGTATGTATGTAAATACACACACACATATATATACACACACACACACATACACACACATATATATATACACACACACACATACATGCATACATACATAATAAATCACCTGGCTAAGTTTAGGAAAAAGCTAGGTGTAGTACTAATAAAAGAATCATTGGATTCTGTCATAACTTTACCTGTAACTGACTTAGGATGTTTAAGAAGTCATTCACATCCCTGAGCCTCATATTAATAATATTTAATTCTAGAGAGGGTGGAGACTGGTCCTATCAGTGTAGTGTCTAGGATTCTATGTAATATTTATAAAGTTCAAATAGGTTTGGTCCTCATTTTTTGTCTTCTTGATCACATTTTAGCTCAAAAAATAACCTTTCTCTATGTTTATTTATTTATTTTGGTGCAAAAATGTGTTTTTCTTAAAGCACAGGGACAAGACCTATGGGCAGAAAAGAGCCATCTCTATTTTTAATACCTAAAACCAGGTAGACTTCTGATTTTAGACTTCTTCTCACCCTTAAAACTGATCCTACTTACTTTACTGTATTGTTGAATCTATCTATTTCAAAGCATCATGTTATGGGTGAGATCTATGTAGTATATAGGGTAACCACACTCTCTCAGAAACTTCATATTAACATAGTACAGCATGATGAGGATTCGAAGCATACACACACATCTAGGCATTCTCTAACTTACATCTACAAAGTTTACATATATTTATTGTATATAAATGGTCAACTGGAAAGGTCACCACATGCTATTGACAAAAATGAGAAGAAGGCAACCCTCTAAAGAATTCCCCTGAGACACCCTTTTGGTTCCAGTACTATTCCTTTCTTGTTTGTTTTTTGTTTAACTTTTTTTTTTTGCAATGAATTTTATTAACTTTTTATTATAGTAAAAGTTATACATAATCAAAAGAAGATAGAATAGTATTATGAATCCCCATGTACCTATTATGCAGCTTTAACAATAATCAGCTCTTGGCCAATTTTGTCTCATATATAACTGCTACTATTCTATTTTGAAGTAAATTCCAGACATCATTACCTTAAGTATTCTGGTACCAACACTCTTCTTAAACCGTTCTCTCTGTCTTATCTCATTAACTTTCAGAAGAACTCATCTCTTTTTGGAAAACACATTTATTCACTTATTGAACACTTACTACATACCAAGTAATTGCACATAAATTATTTCACTTAATTTTCACAATAATTTCACTAGGTTTTATTATTACATTTTACAAACAAGCAAACTAAGACTCACATATGGCAGAGATAATAAATGTGAAGTCATGATTTTCAATTCTTATTCTATGCCCAGCACCCATTTCAGTATACCACTGCTCTTTTTAGGAAAATATACTACCCTGCTTCCTTCCCACTGTGGTTAATAGTATAAACCCCTGGACAACCTGAAAGTCACGACAATAACAAAGAGCAATGAAACTTTGTTCTATTTTACTGTAAGACAAGGAAAGAGGAAAAAGCCTAGTGGTAACAGTTGGTAGAATAGCAGAAAGCAAATCAGGTAGGCTAATTCTTTGAGGGCCTAAAAAAACAGACAGACAAACAAACCAACCCCTGGGGACAGCAGGGAACTAGTACATAGAGAAAAATGTCCTAAGGTACTACTTCCTAGAGTTTGTTCTATGGAACTGTATAATATACTTAAGAATGATCAAGCGGGAGTCTAGCAGTATTTGGTGCTTAGGGAAAGAACAATGTTTCAACAATGGTATACAACAAATACATCTTAACCATTTTTAAGTGGGAAGTACAGTAATGTTAACTATATAAACTTTCTGCAACAAATCACTAGAACTTTCTCATCTTGTAGAACTAAAATTTTATACCCACTGAAAAACTGCCCTTTTCCTTATATCCCTAGCCTCTGGCAACCACTATTCTACTTCCTGTTTCTAGGACTTTGACTACTTTAGATAGCTCATAAAAATACAGCAAATAACTATTAAAGTAAAACACAACTATACTCTTGGTAACTAATTGCCTTTTTCACACCAAAAATGTGTTATGTGAATTAAAATCTTAGTATAGAGAAAAGTGGGACAACTAAAATCTTTTGTAAGAAGTAGGTTAATTAGAAAAATAGACATTGAATTAGGTCTAGAATTTTAGATAATTTCTAATCTATTGGAATAGCTCCAATATGTTAGTTGCTAAAAGGGTTTTCAAGGAAATAAAAAAGACAGACAATATTTCACTTTCTATGCCAACTGGATAGAAAAAATTCACATCATTTAAAAATAATAGAATATTCACTCGATTAAAGAGTCAAAATTATTTTCATCAGGAAACAACTATAATTAATGAAAAATACATTTTAAAAATCATTGAAATATAAAAATAAAAAATTTAAATTATTTAGTACCTTTTTTCATTTAGACCTAGAAAATTTTAAAAGTTTACCTGAGAGCTACTGAATACAGGCTTTTTGCCAAGTCTTCGATCGTCACCTTTGTCAAATGCAGCTGTAGGAAAAAACAACAATTTATTTTTATAGGAAACACTATTATTACCATAAAAGTATGAAAAGGTTATGTTTTAATGGAAGTAACTTAAAAAAGACTAAAAGCAATCTAGCACACATAAATAATTCCATATTATACTTTAGAAGTTTTTATTTAAAAAACCCCATTTTCAATCTTATTTTCTGGTCTGTATGGACTTTATGTTATTAAAATTAATAAATAAGAAATGCAAAATCTCATTAGAGGATTCATACATTTATAAAAACAACAGAATTTTTCTCAAGCTGTGAAATTTTAAGGATAATTGGTTTCATTTAGTTTTCCAAATTTCCAAAAAAATTACAGGATGTGGCAAATGTAGTATTTCATAAACCATTAAATATGAGAAAATGTCTATCCTAAAAAAATGTAAAAATATTCTGTTTAAGTTAACTACAAATTTTTCCTGCTTTTGCAGGTATACGTCATAAGGAAGAAGGAAAGAGAAGGGGAAGAAATAAGGTTTTGTTGAAAATAAAACAAGAAACAATCCTCAAATCCATATCATTCTTTTTAGAATTACATCAAAATTCATTTTCTAGATTAGGTCTATATGGGAATTATTGAGGAACTCAAGTTTATGGTCTTCAAATAAGAATTTGAATGACGTCAGGAAAATATAAAGAAATAATGGGACGAGAGCCATAAATATAGTTCAGCTAATGTACTTCTTTCTTTTGAAGGTTATAGGGTTTGAAAATGTAGTTTGAAAAAATATATATAATATCCAAAAATTATTTGATATTAAAACAGCTGATGAAAAATATATTAAATTATTTGCACTACTACCATTGCGTCTTCTATTTGTGTTCCATAGGATCTGTGCTATAAAGAGAAAGCAGGATCCTTAAATGGCATTATAAGGACTGATTTGTAGTAAGCATAAGATGACTCTGCACAGTCCTATACAAAAAGAAATTAATGTAAGATTTCCCCCAAAGGTCAGTAACTCAATTAAAATATAACAAAAGTTAACCTAGAATCACTCCTTTATGTGGGGTTTCCCAGTGCAGTAACTATCCATTCAACATTCTGAATATTAAAAAAAAATATTATTATACTGATAGAATAGATTGAAAAGTTCTTTTTGACAATCAGTACAATTACCAATAACATTTTGTTTTACATATGTATATGTATGTATTTGCAGGTATTTATAATTAGCACTTTGTAGAATAAAGATAAAGAACAGTACTTAAGGCCCAACTTAACTATGAAATCTTTTAAAATGAAGAAAAACAAAGTTTACTACCAATCAGAAGAGAGTTGAATGACACCTATTCTGGAATGCTGATCTTGTTTCTTTACATTGAACAGATTTTGTAGTAAAAACACTGTTATTTAAAAACCACTACACAAATAGTCACAAGGAAAAAAAATTCAAAATCCTGAAGACCTTGAGATTTTCACTGTTTCATGATTTTGTTCTTTGAATATTTTCTTGGAATCTCTTTGAAAAGTGCTCTTCGGATCACATCTAGCTACACTATCATGTTATGCTCATAATACAAGACAGAGCAAATCATATTCTGACTATTCCACTGAAGAAATTTCAGGTATCTATGTACTATCAAGAATATATTACATATGGCTTTCATATTTTATAGTACAAAAATGTTTGCTTCCTAAAATATAGTCTCTTGAAATGTTTTTAAAAGTATACCTGCTGAATCTGCAAATATTTTTTCTAAGGCACCTGCTTTAACCCAAAATTAGTGATGAAGCCATTTTTAGTTCCACACCCTCAAAATTTTTATCTTAATATTTTTGAAACAAACATATTCTGAGCAATATATGTCTTTTGTTTAATGCTAACATTTCAAATGGTACCTTTTAAATGTCAGAGACCACTGTGTGGCTCCTGAGGGACACTCCGCAATAGCACACACCATATCACTGAACCAATCAATTGTGAAATACAGCCATCTAATTTATACAAAACCACAAGAAATGATGTCTTAAGCAAAAGATGGAAAAGCTTTATCGCAAAATATATTTAAACAGGGAGAGAAGGTATGTTTCGTAATATGTTCTATGTGAATTTTCCTATACTTCTAATCTCTTTATAAGAATGCTTTCAAGAAAATTTGGCTGGAACACTGCTGTTAATACAGAATACGGAGCAGGATTAAAAACTAACATATATATATATGCATATATATATATACACACATATAAAGGAAATGAGTCGTCTTCTAAGAACAGCAAAGCATGATTTATTAAAACTGCCTAAACATACTATCACTAGTTTCAATTAGCAAGCTATTACTGAACAGAAGCAAACAATGTTAATCCTACTACTTATTAGAATCCCCTCAAAATGTCTCTTGTTACAAAGATGATAATATAAGAATAAAAAATCTCAAGGCTACCATACCTGCTTGGATTTTCTGTTGATCATCTGTGCTCATCAGCTTCCAGCTTTCTGTATGACGAACAGCATAGAAAGACTGAACCAGGAAGATCCACAGCTTATCACGCAGAGCCTGGATCTTGCACGTAAAACCCTGTGTTCAAGCAACAAATCAGCAGCTGGTGAGAGCCACATTGTCATAGCAACCAGTCATTATTCCTTTCCGAATCTACTTACTCCTAAGCTAGATCAATGATGTCATCACTTAGATTTTTAAAATCGTCGAGTCCATGTTATTTATGAAGGCTTACTCTTCAAAAACAGAATTTTATAGTGAACATGAAGCCAAACCTATCCTTTCAACCAAACATTATTTTAAACCACCAATGGCCTTTACATGAATCCCTTCTATAGTCTTTTCAAATCAACTATGACATTACAAGGTCAAATACTCTATCCAATAGTAATAAATATGATGAAATTTTTTTACCATTCTTTTGTTAAACAAAAACAAAAGTTTAATAATTTGCAATAAGCTTACTATCATTGATTAATTGCATTTAAAAAGATAAACATTTTAATTTTGTTTTTTCCTAGTCAACCCAATTTTAAATATGATTTTTTTCTGAAGGCAAAAAGGAATTAAGAATATATTCTGCAAATAAAAGACACTGATTATTAAAACTTCTAA
The DNA here is from genome assembly GCF_008692635.1 of Crocuta crocuta. Taxonomy (NCBI): domain Eukaryota; kingdom Metazoa; phylum Chordata; class Mammalia; order Carnivora; family Hyaenidae; genus Crocuta; species Crocuta crocuta. The sequence continues at coordinate 10,366,269 of NW_027533089.1, forward strand.
AAAATTATTTAAAATTTTCTAGAAGTTTTACATTTAAGAAATTTAATATAGTAACATGGGAGAAATACCAGAGTTATGCTGTACCAATTAATATTGTTCAGCACCAAACTATGTTTAGAATTAGTGAGTCAAACTGCCAAATTCTGAACTTTTATAGCAAGTCTGTTTGGAGGTAAATGAAATTAAATTTTTATTTGGGACAAATTCCAAACTGACACAAAAGTAGGGACTATAACCAACCCCTGATCGCCAAGATTTTATGAACCCTACAACACTAAAAATGTGCATATATTTTAAAACCTTAAAGCAATTCAAATATATCATTTAAATGAATTTCATCAGTTTCAATACCATGTCCTTCGTACTGTCAGAGTTCAGTAACGTGTCCAGAGCCATAAGAAGAGAGCAGCTATTCTCAGTGGTAATGTTTTCTTCAATTGCTTTTAAAATTTTATCCAACAGATCAGCTGTGCTGCTCATTGCTTGTGACTACAAAACACAGAATTTATATTTAATAGAAATACATGTAAATTGTGTAAGAAATGTGAAAGTCTGGCTTAACAACACGCCATTCATCATAACTGACCATTGAAAGTCAGCTAGAAATCTTATTTCCTCTGATCGTAATACAATATTTTATAATATATTATAATCATGTAATTATAATAATATCATAAAAATCTTTCCTTTAAAAAGACAGACACACACACACACACATACACACAGTTCCTAGGAACCAAAATAGTCCTAAAAACAGAATTAGAAACAAATAATCAAAGTTCTTTATTCAGTAACTGAATTCAGAGCAAGTGGATCCTCAGTAAGAATTCTGCATGGACTGTAATGGTATTACTGACAAAACAACACATCTATGACAGGTTTCTAACACATGGCTTATGCTGATTGAGGGCTACTTCTGGCCAGGGTTACATTACGTCTTGCCAGTGCATACAAGCCTGTCCCCTACTGCCTTCACTATCCTGTAAGCCAAAAATCCTGTCCATCACTGCTCTAAATCCTATGCAAGCATGCCATCTGTTATGGAATTTATTTAAGTCGCACTAATTTAATCAAAGGCAACCTGCATTTAAAAACTCTTACATAACTGTAATCAGAACACAAAGATGGGACTAAATATAGGATATAATTTTAGACATAGTACCTGTAAGAGAAGAGCAAAATTTTCACTGTGAATGATCCTGGAGAAATTTTCAACAATAAATGCAATACATTCTTCTTGCAGCCGAGATGCCATTGTCAGGGCTACTTCTGTCCACTTCACTCTGGGTAAACTGATGATTAGCCTGTCACTTTCCATCAGAAGAAAAGCAGCATTCTTATCATTCTTATAATTTAAAAAATATTGGAAAAAAAGTTACTATTTATAAAGTAACTTTCTAAAACAAATCAAATACTTTTGTTTTCTTATGATGTTTCCCTACAAAAAACCAAAACTCCAAGTTGCTAATATCTTTGTCATGACATATAATATTTACTTACTCTTTCATTCAGAATTATCCAAAAGGGCAAACTTTGAACTAGGGATAAACCACCTCTAAAAGAGAGCGAAAAGAAACCCGAGAGAAGAGCTATAAGTACAAAGAAAAACTTGACCTCTCTGAGATTTTCACTACTGAATTAGTTTTTGTGCTTACAGATATCATTCATAACTATATAGCTACACTGACATAAACTTAATTCTTTCCTGACTACAAAATACATGCTCTTTATTACAAATTTAGGAAGTCTAAAAATTGCTTATATTCTCCAGTGATTTTCTTCCTCCACTCTAATTAGGTAAGACTCTTTATATTTTATTCATTTAATGATGATTCATTTCTATACCACAGGAAAAAAAATATTCACAGATACTGATTTCTATGGAAAGTGGAATGATAATTCACAAATACCATGTGCTCCAATGAAAAGGAAAAAACAGCAACATATAAAGTACTTTATCTTATTCATACTTGGCTTCTAGTTCTTAAAACAATACTTAGTAAATAGCTGTTTGATGAGTTAAGAGTTATCTGATAGATTGTAGTAGATTGAAAAACATGGCCACAAATTCTTTCTAGCTCCATCTATTAAGAAGTAGAATTTATTTACTCATCCCTTGAACCTAGGCAAGTCTTTTCACTTGCTTGCACAAATACTGGTACTGTGCAAGTTCCAGAGCCAAGGTCTCAAGAAGCCCTGCAGCTTGCAATTCTGGGACCACAAGGCAATGAAGCTGGGTAAGGAAGACCACATGGAGTGGGAACCCAAGCTCCAACTTAGCCACCAGATGAAAGCAGCTGCAGAATGGAACTCAGGAAACAATCAGCAGAAGAATTACCCAGTCAATCCACAAAATTAGGAGAAACAATAAACTGCAGTTTTAAGCCACTTCGTTTTGGGGTCATTTGTTACAGAGCAATAGATAAATCTGGAAGTGATAGACTGACATCCTTAACACAGGCTGCACAATATAACCTTTGCATACCCTATGTTTCAGATCTCAACTCAAACTCTATCTGACCCTGATCTCTATCCCTATATCAGATTTCTTTTATACATGCCACCAGACAACCTGTCTTTTTTTAGAGTACTTAATTCATTTCTAATTATTCAATCATGAGCATAACTACTTGATTAATATCTGTCTCTCTCACTAGACTGTATGTTTGCTGAGCATGAAAACATGTCTGTTTTGGCTCACCACTGCATCCCCAGGGCCTAGTACACAATTGGCTCATAGTAGACTCTGAAATATTTGTTCATTTCTTAGCATCATCAGAGAGTGAGAGTCTATATGTGAATTCCTAAGCTAAATTGTTTAATCCTTGAACAAAATTTTTTAACATTTTATATTTTTAATGTTTATTTTGAGGTGGAGAGAGAGTATGTTTGCACAAGTATGGGTGGGGTAGGGGCAAAGAGAGAAAAAAGAGAGAGAGAGAGAGAGAGAGAATCCCAGTCAGGCTCTGTGCTGTCAGTGCCTAGCCTGATGGGGGTGGGGGGGCGCACTCAATCTCAGGAACTGAAATCAAGAGTCGGGCACCTAACTGAGCCATCCAGGCACGCCCCCTTCTTAACCAAGAATTTTTAAAAATTTTATTATATGTTTCCCTGCTTTAATTAGAGTAAAAAAAATCATGCAATGCTATTTGGGGGGGTACCATCATCCTTCCCCCATCTGATGACATCCTGAGTAACTGCTTTTAGGCAATAAGTCCAATTTGTTCTACTGTAATGATTGTTCTGGTGGTGAACCCAAATGTAGAGTATTCAAATACTTGGTAGATATCTATAAAGTGTTTATTACATATGTTATGTGCTATGACAATTTTTTAAAAAATACAGATACAATGTAAGGTTGTAATAATTTAGATTAGGACCTACTGGAAAACTAAAATATGGTTTTAAATGATAACATAGTTGGTGTGTAATTTTATTTCATACTGACCTGAATATATAACATTAAATACCAGAGTTCAAAGGAAGAAAACAAAATACATTTCTAGGCCAAACATAAAATTTTAATCCAATTGTTAACATAACATATGCTTCAAACTTTAACAATATATAAAGACTAAGAAAAGTCTCCTTCTCTTTCCTGTCCCCAGGCACTCATTTTCTCTCTTCCAAATCAGTATTATTTATTTTCTGGGGGCCTCTAGGTGGCTCAGTCAGTTAAGTATCTGACTCTTGGTTTCAGTTCAGGTCATGATTTCACGTTTCATGAGCTTGAGCCCGGCATCAGGCTTTGCAATGACACTGTGGAGACTGCTTGGGATTCTCTCTTCCTCCCTCTCTCTCTCTGCCCCTTCCGTACTCTCTTTTTCTCTCAAAATAAACTTAAAAATATTATTTTCTGCATCTTTCTAGAGTTACTTTATACATACACAAAAATATATGTAATATAACCTTTATTTTACTCAAATGTAAACACTAATATGCATAATTCTCAATACCGTGTCCTTTATACTTAGCATACATCTTTTTTTTTTTTTACAAATAGTTTATTGTCAAATTAGTTTCCACATAACACTCAGTGCTCATCCCCACAAGTGCCCTCCTCCATGCCCATCCCCCCCCATCCATCAGTCCTCAGTTTTTGTCAGCATTCAAGAGTCTCTCATGGTTTGCCTCTCTCCCTTTCCCCCACCATTTCCGCCCTTCTTCTCCCCCTTGTTCCTCCATCAAGTTCCTCCTATACGTATACTTAGCATACATCTTAAATATTTTTCTTATCAGAATATAAAGAACCTTGTTACTGTTTTAGTACCTATATAATAGCCCACAATATGGGTAAGTCGCTTAATTAATCCTTTATTTATATTTACATTGTTTCCAAATTTTTGCTGTTACAGTGTTGTAATGAAAGATCTTGTAGATAACACTTTTTCACATGTGTGTGAACATATCTATAGGATAAATTCCCAGAAATAGAATTGCTGGGTCTACTACTTGTCTTAGCCTAGGTTCTGCCAAATCCTGAACCTGAGAAATAGGCTTGTATGCAAAGAGTTTATTTTGGGAAGTGATCCCAAGACAATCTGAGGCATTAGGAGAATGAAACATACCCAATGTTTTCTAGCTTCCTGCTACTCAGTGTGACCCACAACCATCAGCATCCCCTGGAGCTTTTTAGAAACATGCACTCTCAAGTTCCACCTCTGACTTACTGAATTAGAATCTGCATTTAACCAAGATCCTGAAATGTTTTGTATATATATTAAAGTTTGAGAAGCACTGATACAGTATTCACCATCATAGGTAACTGGGGCTCAGTCTCACGGGGGCCCTCTGAAGAGCCACAAAGAATGCACCTTGATTATCCTGCCCAAGGGACAAAACAGGAAAACATAACCAGTGACTCCAATCTCCCATTAGTCAAGTCTTGTCCCTTGGGCTGTTAACTTCTTTCTACTTCCAGGTTTGCATATGTACCAGAATTGCTGAGTTGTAGGTATCCTGTGTGGAGTGACAGTGAAGTCTTAGGACAAGAAATGAGAAACAAGTGTGATGTGGCTGAGGGAAAATGCTGTCAGACTGCATGCATATGAAGCTGTATGCTGCAGCAATGGTTGGAGTTCACACATCGGCCAAGAGGATATGAGGTGGGGCACCAGAAGTATCCTAAACACTGCCAATATATATTCGATGAAGGGCTGTTTTCCAAACTGTAGATTTCTCTCCTAGCAACCTACAGAAATATTTTTAGTGGCTTACAATCCGCGTTAGAAAACAAAACAAAAAAAGAGAGAAAAGAGAAAAACAGGAAATATTAGTACATCATGTAATAATGGTAAGTATTCTTTTGTGAAACTTGTTTTAGTTTTCTATGTGTGAGTGTACTGAGTTACAATGTAAAAGGAAATTCTCACTCTTGGTCACAGTCAACAAAGTTTGAAAAACACAGCAAAAGATGTGCTAATTTATACCCTTCCCAGGAATGAATAAAAGCACTTCTTCCTTACATCCTTATTAACATAGTACACATTCCCTTATTCTTTTCAGTATAAAAGACATAAAATGGTTTGATACTGTAATTTTCATGTCATTTCTCTTAAATGAAGTTGAGGATTTATTAATCAAATTAAGAGGTATTTGTATTGTCTTTGTGAACTACCTAATTTCGTCCTATTTTTAAAAACAATTTTTTAACGTTTGTTTTTATTCTTGAGAGACAGCATGAACAGCAGAGGCGCAGAGAGAAAGACATAGAATCTGAAGCAGGCTCCAGGCTCTGAGCTGTCAGCACAGAGCCCGAAGCGGGGCTGGAACTCATGGACCATGAGATCATGACCTGAGCCAAAGTCGGATGCTTAACCGACTGAGCCATCCCTCGTCCTATTTTTTAAAATCAACTTGTGGGAATCCTTTATATTAGGAAAACTGGCATCAAAAGTATAATATTAACTGTCATTTTATCTTTTGACTTTGCTTGGTTGTTTTCACTAAATAAAGTTTTGTGTTTTTATGTCATCAATTTTTTAAGCCTTCTGAATTTTATATCCCTACCCTCCTGTCAAGGTTATAATTCCCCCAGGGTTTATTGTAGTATTTTAACAGCTATTTTTTAATTCACACTCAAACTTTGATCTATTTGGAATGTATCCCTTGTGTACTAGGATGTGAAGTATAGATTCAACTTAAAATTTTTCCAGCTAGCTTCCTGGTTAATACCATATATTGAATAAATACTATGACTCATTTTATTTTTAATCTTTATGATACTGTGTTGATCAAATAGGTCTTAAGCTATCCTTTGGCCTTAGGAATAACAGCATAATAAATACAACTTTGATTTACCCTAGTGACCCTACTTTTGTTTCAACTTTCCTAAATTTAAAAACTCTTCATAATTTGCCTTTATAAGGGCTTAAACATTTTGGCACAGAAAAATTTAATGTTTTGAAATAGTTCAAGTAATTACATTATAAAATCATAACTTTTCTAACACCTTTCTCTCTTATACTCCTGCCTTCACCCTGCTTTCTCTTCTAATCAAAAGCAATGGTTGTACATGGTAGGAGGGAGCAGTCACATTTTACTGAACCACTGCATAGTGCAAGAAAGGGAAAAAACTCAAATCCCCTCACATTCATAAAAGACAAATGGGCGCCTGGGTGGCTCAGTCGGTTAGGCCTCCGACTTCGGCTCAGGTCATGATCTCACATTCGTGGGTTCGAGCCCCGCATTGGGCTCTGTGCTGACAGCTCAGAGCCTTGAGCCTGCTTCGGAATCTGTGTCTCCCTCTCTCTGCCCCTCCCCCTCTCAAGCTCTCTGTCTCAAAAATAAATAAAAAACATTAAAAATAAAGACAAAAGCCTCCAAATATAGTTCAATGTAGTACTTTCTTATCTCCCTTGGTATATGACAGCGTTGGGCATATCACTAATGCAGTGAAGTGCCCACCATTGGCACATGAAGTTGAACTGAGTTAGAACTAAAGAAAACTAAGAAGACTGCCTGCTCTTTCACTTTTTGGATAACACACTTCTTATTTTAATTTGAAAAAATTATTTTCTTAAAAATTTTTAGTTGACACATTACATTAGTTTCAGGTGTACAACACAGTGATTCAACTTCTCTCTACATTATGCTCTGTTCACCGCAAGTGTAGCTACCATCTGTCACCATGCAATGCTATTATGCCACTGACTACACTCCTTATGCTGTGCCTTTTACTCTTGTGATTATTCATTCTGTAACTGGAGGTTTGTACCCACCACTGCCTTTCACCCATTTTGCCCATCCTCCCACCCCTTCCTTCTGGCAACCCCCAGTTTGTTCTCTGTATTTATAGGTCTGATTCTGCTTTTTGTTTATTCATTTGTTTTTTTAGATTTCACATATAAATGAAATCATATGGTATTTGTTTTTTGCAGTCTGGCTTATTTCACTTAGCATAATACCCTCTAGGTCTATTCATGTTGTCACAAATGGTAATAGCTCATCCTCTTTATGGCTGCATAATATTTGTGTGTGTGTGTACATCTTCCTTATTCATTTGTCTGTCAGTAGACATTTAGGTTGCTTCCTTATCTTGGCTCTCGTAAATAATGTAGCAATAAACATAGAGGTGCATGTATCTTTTCAAATTAGTGTTCTCTCTCTTTTTTGTTTTATAGTTTATTGTCAAGTTGGTTTACATATAACACCCAGTGCTCATCCCAACTAGTGCCCTCCTCCATCTTTGGGTAAATACCCAGCAATGGAATTACTGGACCATATGGCAATTCTATTTTTAATCTTTTGAGGAACCTCCATACTGTTTTCCACAGTGGCTGCAGCAGTTTGCGTTCCCACCAACAGTGCATGAGGGTTCCCTTTTCTGCGTATCCTCACCAACACTTGTTATTTCTTGTCTTTTTGATAACTAGCCATTGTGACTGGTGTGATATGATGTCTCATTGTGGTTCTGATTTGCGTTTCCCTCATGATTAGTGATATTGAGCATCTTTTCATATGTCTGTTGGCCACCTGAGTATATACTTTAGAAAAATGTTTATTTGGGTCTTCTCATTTTTAATTGAATTGTTTGTTTTTTTTACTATTAAACTGTATAAATTCTTCATATATTTTGGATATTAATCCCTTACTGGATATATCATTTACAAATATCTTCTTCATTCAGTAGGTTGCTTGTTCTTTTTTTTTTTTTTGATGCTTTCCTTCACTGTACAAACAGTACATTTATTTTGATGTAGTCCCAATAATTTATTTTTGCTTTTGTTTTTCTTGCCTGAGGAGACTATCTAGAAAAATGTTGCCGCAGCCATGTCAGGGATATTATTTACTTTTGTTTTCTTCTACGATTTTTATGGTTTTCAATTAGGAAACCATAAAACTTCCATTTCTAAGCTTCCAAATTTAGGTCTTTAATCCATTTTGAATTTATTTTTGTGTATAGTCTTAGAAAGTGGTCCAGTTTCATTCTTTTGCATGTAGTTGTGCAGTTTTCCCAGCATCATTATAAATGTCCCATTTTTTAAATCAAAAGCTAAATATATTTTATTTACATAATAAAATATGAAAAATATATTAGGTTACTATTTCTGAAAGCCTGACTATTCATTGACAAAGAAAGATATAATTTCATGGGCACCTGGGTGGCTCTGTTGGTTAAACATCCAATTTTGGCTCAGGTCATGATCTTGCGGTTTGTGGGCTCAAGCCCTGCACTGGGCTCTATGCTGGTGAATGGAGCCTGCTTGTGACTCTCTCTCCCTCTCTGTCCCTTTCCCACTAGTGCTCTCTCTCAAAATACATAAAAATAAAAACTTAAAAAAAAGGTAATTTCAAAATGTCAATAAACTGCATGTTTGTCTGTTCTGATGTCATCTTTTCTCACCTGTCTTCAAAGTAAAAAACAAATATTCACAAAGCTTACAAGGACCTGATTAAAGTTATAAAATAAAAATATTGTAACAGAGAGAGAGGCATAGTATGAAGGGCTTATTCTTCAATTAAACTCACATACCTAACACATAAAAAAACCAATCCTTTTTTTTTAAAGTTTATTTATTTTTGAGAGAAAGCTCAGACGAGTGGGGGAGGGGCAAAAAGAGGGAGACAAGAGGATCTGAAACAGGCTCTGCACTGACAGAAGAGAGCCTGATACAGGGCTTAAATTCAGGAACCATGAGATTATGACATGAGCCGAAATTGGATGCTTAACCAACCAAGTGAGCCACCTAGTACCCCCCAAAGTCAAACTTCTTAATAAGGCATTCAGTTAAAATCCCTCCCAATCTGGCCTTAGCCTCTCCCCAGACTTACTTTTTCTCATTCCAGTTATAGCAGAATATTGGAACTGCCTGTCTCCAGGTCTCTGGTTACAATTTAAAAGTCTGTCAGGAATATCCTAATGTACTTCTTTTATTTTGAAATTTTCCTCCATCTTTAGGTTCATCTCAAATTACTTCTCTCATCCTTGTAATCAGAATTAATCATTTTAACCTCTATAATCCCAGATACATACCTGAATTATACTAGTTCTTTCATTTAACAATATACACTGAGTTGCCTAATATGAGCCAGGCAATGCTCTAAGGCTGAGACTACCAAGGTAAATTAGACCGACAAGGAACTTAATATTAGTACTCATCATAGTCTAACTTGTATTGTACTTAGTTATTTAAACACCCATTCTTCCACCAATTTGGGAGATGATGAAGTCAAGGTCCACATTTCTTTAAAGAACAATTTGCCCACAGTGAGCACCTATCATATTATCTTTAGAACGGCAGCAAATGGTTTTAAGATCTGGCTTTGGGGGTGCCTGGGTGGCTCAGTCAGTTAAGAGTCTGACCTGATTTCAGCTCAGGTCATGATCTCACAGTTCATGATCTCTGCACTGACAGCACGGAGCCTGCCTAACATTCTGTCTCTTCCTCTCTGCCCCTCCCCTGTTTGTACTCTCTCGTTCTCAAAATAAATACACAATGACAAAAAAGATATGGCTTTGTCATTTCCCTATGCTCGTACTCTCTCCCAAAATAAGTAAACAACAACAAAAAAGATATGGCTTTGTCATTTCCTGACACTGTGAATTTGAATAGAGCACTTCTAATTCTCTTTTCTCTTATGTGAAATGGAGGTTAGAGTATCTGTCTTATATAAAAAATTTTAAAGGCCAAGTATGTTTTGAACTATAAAAGTCGAAAAACACCTACTAAATAATAATAATAACAACAACAATAACAGCAATAGTAGTAAATGATGTTTCTACTTCTATGAAACTGAATTATAGCTGGGCCATTGGTTTGCCTTTATGAACAGGGAGTAGCTATTCACTGACTAAAGAAACGAATGCGAAATATTAAGAAATTAAGGCACAAAGTCCTTCATTAGCATAAATGTAGATTGAGATTTATTTTTTGCTGGTAGTATTTCACCAGCTGATGGCCTACACTTATTTTCCCAGTTAGGTTTAGATGTATCTGCTATGTAACCCTGTCTGATGTATCATTTTGGGTTCAGAGAAAGAGAACCACTAGGAATTAATTATATACGTAAAGCGTTTGTTAGAGGGATTTGATCTTATGTAATCATGGGAGCTGGTTAAATGGTCTTGGTAAATGATGATGTAGTTTGAAGACCACAGGGAAGGGAGCTGAGAAGGGAAGACAGGAAAGCAAGGACATACTGACATCCAGGAACACAAGCTGTGACCCACAAGGATGGACTCATTTCAGTTCTCACTGCCTCCAATGTGGATGAAATGGGTGTCCTTCAGGAGACGCTAGTACACTTCATCATTGTGGTAAACATATCTCTGGCACGGAGGTAAGAGCAGCCAAAAAAGGACACAGGCCAAGGTGCAGCAGGTGTGGCCAGGCTGCCGTTTCATGCCAACAAGGTGAGCCAGTAAGCAAGCAACACGTGTGAGATAAAAGTGCCTGCCCCAATAGTCCTGAGGTTTAAAAAAAAAAAAAAAAAAGGCTGCTGCTTCACTTTTACCCTCCAAATCTCATGACAAATTGTCTCCTGTGGCCACTCAACTGGAAACATTCAAAGAGGGAAATTCTGGGAATAACAGTTTATCTGAGCCAAGCTGACAATGTTGCAAAACCACTGCAGTCCACCCCTGTGGGCTTGTCACCCATACACTTCTCTTTAAACAATACTTAATTCCCAAATGGAGACAATAACACAGTTATGCTTTTGTCTGACATGGTAGAAATATCCTGTATAACAAACATGATAGCTCTTCCCTGTAAGAGGATATAAAGTCCTTTTCTTTGTCTTTGGGAGATATTTATTGTTCTTCTGACTGACTCACACTCCCCTTTGGTATCCTATAACTTAAATATGGAGATATAAAATTAACTATTATTAACATGTCTTACATTAGATGGTAGAGATATGACACAGTGGAAAGAGTATACATAAACAGTGGTTTATGTAAACAAATATTCACGTAAGAAGAAGGAATTAATATTTATATCATAACTACTAAAGCACTCATTTCTGTAACTGGTAACTTGGTCATGGCTGGTATTTACCAAGTCAGTTGTTTCAGGATGAATGAAAACATGGCAAGACCAGTGAAATCATGAAGCAGACTTGCTTTGCTGTGAAGTGAGTTCATTAGTCACAAGTGATGCTGCGTGAAACACCGTGATTGTGGAAAGGCATTCTGTAAGACCACGGATAGTGGTTTTAGCAGAAACACTGGGAGCAAGGAAGGCAAATCTGTATCTAAAGCAAATGTCTACTCCACTGAGAACACAGCACTGCTGTCTCCATGATGAAGAGGTCCGATATAATCAACTTGCTGGTCCTCTTGGGAAATGTTGCCACAGAGAAGTTTCAGTGCTGTATCCAAATCCACCTTAGTGAGTAGAAATCCATGTTGTTGATTCCAATGCATAACCTCTGTCTAGTAGCACCAGGCCCTTTGTTCACGAACCAGAATAGTGGTTCTGCTTCTCTGAACCCTAACTAATGAATCTGCTACAGGGAACAAAATCTTAAGGGCAGGTTCTCAATCGGTTCTGGGTTACCTGAAATTGGTTCTCTCATCTTGCTTTTATAATAGAATTCTACATTTATATTTAAAACGTTGAAAGTACCTACACAAAATTGAATGAACTTTTTGATGACAAATACAAACAAGGGTATTCGGCTTGTACTTACTAAAGACTGAATCAACATGTTAAGACAACTTTTCTGAATCTCAGGAGGTACATTTGCAAAACTTCTCTCAGACCAAAACCTTGCAAAATGCTTTACAACCCACCTGTTAAAAAATAAAAGAATCCAAGTTAGAAAAATGAAAATATTTTGAATTATAATATTCAAACAATACTTTTATTTTCAGTGATATAAGTTGTACATATACATATGATGACTAACTCTTACCATTAATTTTGTGAACTCTATGATGGACTTAACTGTCCTCCTTTTTCTGTAAACATATATGTTAATTCTACTTTAAGTCCTATGCATAGCTTTTAACATAAATAACCATATTTCAGTTAAAATAAAATAGATGCCAAGCATCTTGAGCAATATCTAAGTCAATTAATACTTCTCAATTGTTACAACTAGTTAAACATTAAGTTGTGCAAAATGAACCCAAAAAAATAGGCCAATTCCAAATTTTCCCAGAAAATTAAGAGAATAGAACAATTATCTCTATATTAATAGCATTGACACTACTTCAAATCACTTACTTCATGCAGTCAGCAAAAAGACTGTCCACTCCAACTGAATGAGCAATAATCAGGCATTCTAATACAGACGCCAACGTTCTGGGAATAGGCTAAAATTGATAGAAAACACCACATGTATTCTTTTTCAACTCTCAGAGGCTAAAAGTATTTGGTTCATAAAGATGATGTGATTTATATACCTCAACTGCAGAAGAAATGTGCATAATTCAAAAGTCTGTTCTTTTAAAACAGAGTATCACTGACAACCTTTAGTTTTTAAATCTTGTTTATTCATTTTTGAGAGAGAGAGACAGAATGTGAATGGGGTAGGGGCAGAGAGAGAGGGAGACACAGAATCCAAAGCAGGCTCCAGGCTCTGAGCTGTCAACACAGAGCCTGACACAGGGCTCAATCCCACAAACTGTGAGACCATGACCTGAGCCAAAGTTGGACACTTAACCAACTGAGCCACCCAGGCACCCCGACAACCTTTAGTTTTCTAGAATAGCATTTGCGCTCTCTTAGCTGCCAGAATAAATACAAGTTTTATTTTAATTACATTTAGCTTATTTTTTAAAGAAAAATAGTATAACTTCTGGCATATCACACTGCAATGCAACCATATGATCTAATCTGCTTCCTAAAGTATATATATAACTCTAAGTGCATGTGCAATGGGAAGTGCTACTCTGACCTCAGACAAAATGATAGAAAGTAATTAGATAATACTTCTATAAAATCAATTTTTATATTAATTTTATATTTATATTTAATTTATATTAATTTTTTGTATTTTTAAAAGCTCATATATGGAAGTAACTAACTAAAACAAAAAAAAAAGTGGATATAAGTAGTGACAACAACTCATTGCTCTTGATGTTAAGCCTCCTTGCTACATATTGCCCATATCACTTATTTTCAGGTTTTGGATTATTCCCTAAGCATATCTATTGCCTATTAGGGTGAACAGAGTTCAACTTCTCTTTGTATACATTCATTTGTTGTAATGTGGGGTTTATATACTTAATAAAGATCATCAATCAGCCAATTTGTGCATGTGTTCTCTAAGTTTAACTTTCTGATTCCCTTGCTCTCGGAAGAGCAAAAGCTTCTTTAGAATTACATCCAGGGTAGTCTTTCTAATAAGGTCAGTGATTTGCAACTTCTAAAATTATGAACTGCTATTAATTTGAGTTTCTAATACACTTCTCCTAAAAGTACTACATCAGTGTTCAATAAATTGAAAGTAAATATTTTGCTTTGCATATTAAAAAACTGGTTATTCCTTTTGCATTAACTGGAGGTACTCTAGGCTATTCTAAAGTCAAAAATGCTCAGCTGATTAAGCATATGTCTCTTGATTTCAGCTCAGATCATGATTTAATGGTTTGTGAGTCAAGCCCCACACTGGGCTCTGTGCCAATGGTGTGGAGCCTGCTTGAGATTCTGTATCTCCATCTCTCTGCCCCTCCCCAGCTTGTGGGCTCTCTCTCTCAAAATAATAAAAAAAGAAGTAAAACAAATAAAATAAAAAACGGCTATTACTATATAGATTAGACAGCGATAATTCTACCAAGTTAAATAATTTGCTTTTCTGAACCACTTCAGACAAGAGTATCAAACTTCTGGAAAGAAACTACTGGTATAAACATAAAAACACTCAGAAGTCTTAAAAATTATAAAAGTAAACATAAGAGTTAAAAAGTCCAGGAATCTGGGGTGTCAGGGTAGCTCATTTTGTTTAGCATCCAACTCTTAATTTAGGCTCATGTCATGATCCCAGGGTTGTGCGATAAAGCCGTGTATCAGTGTGGACCCAGCTTAAGATTCTCTCTCTCCCTTTGCCCCCCTCCCTAGCTCATGCTCTCTCTTTCTAAAATAAAAATACAAAAGTAAAAAATTTAAAGATTCTCTCTCCTTCCTTTGCTCTCAAAAAAAGAAAAGAAAAGAAAAGAAAAGAAAAGAAAAGAAAAGAAAAAGGTCCAGAAATCTAATTTAGGAATAACCAGTTCTTTACAACACAAAGTCCATTAATTGATGTATAAGAATAACTTCCAGGGGTGCGTGGGTGGCTCAGTCGGTTAAGCATCCGACTTCGGCTCAGGTCATGATCTCGCGGTTCATGGGTTTGAGCCCCACATCGGGCTCTGTGCTGACAGCCAGCTCAGAGCCTGGAGCCTGTTTCGGATTCTGTATCCTCCCCTCTCTCTGACCCTCCCCTGCTCATCCTGTCTCTCTCTCTCAGAAATAAATAAAACATTAAAAAAAAAGAATAATTTCCATAAAAAATATTAAGATACAAAGTAACTTGCTGCTTAAAGCAGAGACTAATGAACTATAGTTGTGGGCCAATCTAGCCCACCACTGTTTTTGTGAATAAAGTTTTATTGCAATACTGCTATGATGTTCCTTTACATGTTGTCTATAGTTGCTTTTGTTCCACAACAGCAGAGCTAAATAGCTGTGACAGAGAAGAGCCCATAAAGCCTACACTATTTGCTGTCTGGCCTTTTACAGAAAAGGTTTACTGACCACTGGCTTAAAAGGTTACTTTAACTCTGAGAATTTCACCTATATAAAAATGCTAATTCTCAAGTATTTTGTAACAGGATGACTGACCTTTAGTCATTTTCAAAACCTGCTTGCAGAATTTGGGAAGAGATATATTTAAATCACTACCTAAGTTATGCTTTTAAAGATGTGGCAAAAAAGGGGCACCTAGGTGGCTCAGTCGGTTAAGCATTTGGCTCTTAGTTTCAGCTAAGGTCATGATCTCACGGAGTTCAAGGTCCACATCCGGCTCTGCAATGGCACTGTGGAGCCTGCTTGGAATTCTCTCTCTCTCTCTCTCTCTCTCTCTCTCTCTCTCTCTCTGCCCCTTTTCTATGCACACAGTCTCTCTCAAAAATAAATAAACCTGAAAAAAAAAAGAAGCGCTGAAAAATATATAATGTAAACCTCATTGTAATTGTATAAATGAAGTCCAAAATTTTTAATTGTGTAAAAGGTAAAATTGTGAAGTTAATGAAATGACTAATGCTTGTCAGGTGTTTCAGGGCCAGTTACCCATTATTTTATATCAAAATTTGTATTACTGTGCAATGTGTTACAATAGGCTTACCTTATGTAAGAAACTGGCAAGAAACTACACAATTGAGATCTAGAAGTTAAATTTTTTTAATGCTTATTTATTTTGAGAGAGAGAGACAGAACATAAGCAGGGAAGGGGCAGAGAGAGAGGGAGACAGAGAATCTGAAGCAGGCTCCAGGCTCTGAGCTGTTAGCACAGAGCCAGAAGTAGGACTCAAACTCACACATGGTCAGTGAGACCATGACTTGAGCCAGTCAGATGCTTAACTAACTGAGTCACCCAGGTGCCCCTGAAATCTAGAAGTTAAAATTATATTTTCAGACATATATTTGTAAAGTTATACATTATAGAAATATGTAAAGCAAAGTTTAAAGATCAAGCAATAAAAACAAAAATTATTCTCTCAAATGTGTTACCACAATAATAGATATTAAAACAAGTAAAATAAAGTAAAAAAAGTTTTCAACAAAGTACCATATTAATAATCTATTTAAAATTACATTTTATGTTGTTTTAATGTTAACAAATATGCCTTTTGTGTTTTATAAATTAAGGGAATTATTGAAAGTAAAACGTAAGAAGCTGCATATAACCTATGTATACTTATACTAAAAACGAGAGGCGATGGTCCAAAGACTGTCCATAAAAGAGATTATTTTTAAAATGATAGCTGTCTGAAAACATATATCTGTCCTTCTCTGAGTTATTTCACTCAGCATAATACCTTCCAGTTCCATCCACGTTGTTGCAAATGCCATGATTTCATTCTTTCTCATTGCCAAGTGGTATTCCATTGTATATATAAACCACATATGTTTTCACTCATATGCGGATCTTGAGAAACTTAACAGAAGACCATGGGGGATGGGAAGGGGAAAAAAAAATAGTTACAAACAGAGAGGGAAGGGGGCAAAACACAAGAGACTCTTAAATACAGAGAACAAACTGAGGGTGGATGCGGTTGGGGGGAGAGGGAAAATGGGTGATGCGCATTGCGGAGGGCACTTGGGATGAGTAGTAGGTGTTGTATGTAAATCAATTTGACAATAAATCATATTTAAAAAATAAAATAATAAATAATAAAAAGAAAAATAAATAAATTAAAAAACTGTTAAATGTAATTGATGTCTTGAGGAGTCTCAGTTCAGAGGAGATACTAACATAAAACTGTTTTCCCAGATAGTGCTGCCAACTATGCTGTGTCAATTTCTCCTTCTTTCCATCCCTTCATGACATTATAGGTAAATTCCAGTATTTTCTTTTATTTTTCTGGTATTGAAATCAGCACAGTACTGTTTAAACACCTATCTTACATCTAGCCTTAACATCTTCCTCTCCCCCATCACTGGTTACAGTTATAGTTGCGGAGATATGGAATCGGGAGTAGAGCATGGTCTGGTCTCTTCCTGCTCCTCCATTTTCTTGGTCTAACTTCAGTGGCAGAGGGCTATGGATGGCAATATAAATAACCAGACACAGCATGGAAGTAGGTTGATGTCACTGAGTTTGCTCTAATTAAGATGTTGATGGCCTTTGCTGATGAGTCTTTTAGGAGCAGACTACATGTCACCCTAGCGTTTCAGTGGATAAAGATTCATGATGCACAGTGCTAGCATCATTTGGCCCTGTACCAGCAACCTCTAATCTTCATAGAACCACTAAGGTCCTCTTCCCTCCCTGCGTACCAGGTGTAACTGGGGTGTGGAGTGGACTCCCTATACTTTTTTCTTTTCTTTTCTTTTTTTTTTAAAGATTTTATTTTTAAGTAATCTCTACACCCAATGTGGGGCTTGAATTCACAACACCAAGATCAGTAGTCGCACAGTCTACCAACTGAGCCCACCAGGTGCACCCTTACTCTTTTCTATACATGACAAAAGCTATTGTCCTTAGTCACCAAACTAGTACTGGCTTCTCCCTTTAAAAATCTCCACATTTAAGGGTACTCTCACTGGTTTCTGAGGCATATTCCCAGGCTCTCCCAAGAAATCTCTTACATTTTCTTTTACTCTTTAATGGAAGCTCCAGAGTGGGCTGGTTTCATAGATGTGGCATATGAGGATAAGACATATCTCCTCATTTACAGATACCTTCTATCTTTATTTTTTATCAGGTATGCTTGGATCTCTTTCCTAACTTTCACTTGGCTGGGAAGATGAGGGAAGCAGACGAAAGAGAAGAAAATTCTTTCATCAGAATTCTTCACTTTCTACAAAGTTGAGGATACCACAGACTGCCCTCCTTCTTCTAGTTTCCTTACTTCTAGAGGCTGAAATAAATGATTGATTAAACATAGCTGAGAAGTTTGACATTTCTCATTAAACCCTGGGTGGCAGTGGTGGTGGTGCTATATGCAATTGTTCATGGCTCTCTTAGTACATGGGGTGCTTCTTCAGTTACAACTTATATAGAGGTAGGGAAGTCCTACCCAACACAAAAACATAAAATTTAAGTGTTATTTAAATTATTAAAATTACCTAATTAAAATCCCTACAATGCATACTATTGCCTCAGGTACCCAATAAGAAGGGAATATTGATGTAAAACAATTATTTTAAGATTTGTTTTTTTGTTGATTATAAAAGTAATACATGACCACTGTAGAGAATCTGGAAAATGAAAAATAAGTAAATAAAAAATAACCTATAGTCACAGAGTAAATTAAAACAATGGAGAATCTAAGAATAATGTATAAAATGGCATTTGTAAAAATGTCTAGTAGTAGATCTTTCTTTAGACAATAAACTTACGTTTATATAAACTAAACTTAAAAGTTAGTGTTTATACTCCACCTGCTGAGAAAAGAAATATATTCCATCCCAAGTAGATGCTATAAAGAAGCGTGACAGGAAGGAAGAGTGTACTTTCAGGGAAAAGAACCAATGAAACATTTGTGATAAATGTACTTTTTTTCTTTACACTTATTTATTTTGAGAAAGAGAGAGTGAGAACGCATGCACGCAAGCAGGGGAGGACAGGGAGCCAGGGAGAGAGAGAATCCCAGGCAGGCTCCACAACGTCAGTGCAGAGCCCAATGTAGGGCTTGATCTCACACACTGAGATCATGATCTGAACCAAGATTAAGAGTTGGACGCTTAATTGACTGAGACACCCAGATGACACTCTGATAAATGTGTTTTGTTAATGGAGAAGGTAACTATGGTTGCTGACTTCATTTCTCTTAGCTCTAAACCCTGACTCAGTCCCAGATGCACACCCCACTTTTGAATTATAAAGGATACGCCTATATCCTTTCAATAAACTCCATGTCTATTTTATTTTACTTAAATGATTGGAATTAATTTGTTTTTTTTGCAAGCATATCATATGAGAGTTCCTGTTAATTAAATTGACAGTATTCTTAAGATTCAAAGCACTATTCACTATCAGAGTTAAAAATCTAGTAGGTAATAATGGGTGACTTTAAGTGCTGGGTAAAAGATTTCTGAGACTCAATAATTACCTTCTGAAAGAAATTACAGTAATCTCTTCTTAAAATATAGATTGCTACTTCTTTTAATCCTTCTAGTCCATACATATCAGCCATATTGAGTATCTGACTAAAATAAAAATAGATAGACTGTTAATTCTCCAATTGAAAAACCAAGGACTAATACACAGTAATGTACTAATAATTATAGCCTGTTTAAAAAAATAATAACCTGAATTATTTTAACTCTTTCTGTTCTCCATACTAGATATCCTTTATGGATAACAAAAAGGACACAGGTCAAAGGTTGAAAGCACTGTCACATGACTTGGCTAGTGGAGAATAACATGAAGTAAATTTGGAGATGTTTAAATTACCCTCATATTCTGAGTCACATATTTAGCAAAGTCCAGGAATCTGCTTCAAAGGCTGTAAAAGTTATAAAACTCTTTGCAACAAATCTGTATAATAAAAACTTGGGAGCAGTGCAATTTTGATGCTTATCATATTGAAAATACTTACAAATGAATCTAAGATTGAAAACAGTATCCAATGCCTCAGTAAATTTCCATTGCTTCTTTCATTTGGCAAGAATTTCCAAGCACCACACTTACATTAGGTACTTAGAAAACCTGCAAGCCTTGAGAGCATGATACAATTTCCTATAGGTTTCCAGGGGAAGAAGCTTCAGTACTTAATCCCTCTGACTCATGACACTTTCCCCCCCAAATCACACTTATTCAGTTAGTAATTTAAAAAACCAATGACTATTTAAATTAAAAAGCAGCCTTCATTTGTTTGGTATTAAAACAGCAATAAAAGAAGACATCCAAAAATTAGAAGAGCAAGGTAGATTTTATTCTCTACTATGATTTCAGCGCTTAGATGGCATTTCACTAAAGAGCACTTAAGAACCATTGTTATTCTTTAGGATGTCTATATTCCTAAAGTAATTTTAAGGTTTTTCTTTTTCCTTTTCTTTTGCTGTTTAAAAGAGTAATTCTAAAATTTGAAAATAAAGTAGTAAAATAAGTGTTCAAAATTTGATAAAGATTCAATTTTACTTTATAAAAACTTGTCTTTTATTTTCGAAAACCGATATAAGGTCTTTCTAACAAAATTTGAGTCAAATGAAGACTTTTCTTAATTTTATTACTGTGAGTTGCTAGATCATCTTTTCTTCTAAGTAAGACAACTTACTGTTTTTAGATATTCCCTAAATACACATGATATAGCAAAATAATGAAACTGAAACTTCTACTTCCTTGACACTTTGAAACAAAGCTCAGTAAAGAAAAAACAAAACAAAACAAAAAAAGCCCCCAAAGCTCAATAAAGCAGACACCACAAAGCATCAATACTTTTATATTTAAAATGATTAAAAAATAATACATACCCAACATTAGCTTTGTCTGGAAAGTCCAAAGTTCCTCCATATATAAAATACATCATAACATTCATTTCTACATGGTTTATACTGAAATATAAAAGAAAATCAAATTCAAATCCAGAAATAATTAAGGTGTAACTTATATCAATGATACATTCTATTGTCTCATAAAATTTTAGCTAAAATAAAGTTTTAATCTCACTTTTATCTGAAGAATATATTCTTCAAGTAACATCCATACAGTTATTCCATTAATTTAAAATGAAGCAGCTATAGATTTTTATGTTATAAAATATTATTAGTATGTTATTCAAATCACTAATTATTTGTTAAGCATCTTCTATAATGAACTTTTAGAGTCAGAAGGGATCTGAGAGGTCACAGTCCAACCTCTGGCCTATTAGGAAATTCTCTCCTCAGCATCACTGACAAATGGCCTCTGGTCTTCTTAAAGCCTCTGATGAACAACTCTGTTCACTAAAAAGATCTTGTTATGCTGCACAGATTTCTTAATTTGTAATACCTATACAGCATCTCTAGCTTGACCAACATCCTCATTACACAGATGAAAAGATGCAACCTAAAGTAGTAGTCTGGAGTGGTAACTTCTATGTCCTACTGACTACTGGATCCCAAACTGAGTTCATGGGCTCCTTCCTCTTCCCCACCTCTCCTAGTACCCCAGATTCAGTCTTTTTTCTGCTGTTCCTATTTTGTTCATAGCACTGTTATAGGGCTTCTTGCATCTGGTTCATGGACAACAACCACTGGTCAATGGTCCAGAGGAACCCAAGATGAGAGATAATGTGATTTCTTTTTTTCCTTTCTTCTCTGCTGAATGAGTTTGAAGCTAGATTGGAAGAAGTACCTCTGCTATCCAATTTCAGACTTTCTTTCAAGTGGGTTGTCAAAGAAGAGACACAGTAAGCAAGTCAACTTTGGCTCTTACCTTAACACACATTTTTCTGCTTTAAGAGTTTTTATCAATAATAAAGAAAATGTTTTCTTCAACTATTGACTCTTTCATATTATTCTGAACAGGAAGAAGTACATAATTTATTACCTCTCCAAAAACCTCTCAGTATCTAGATTATCATCTAGATACCTAAATTAGAGCATGAGCTTCATCTTAATCCTCTATGCAGTGGAATCAGGGTGGGAACAGTGCTGATAAGACTCCCATCGTTTGTTAAGCATAGTATCTAATATCTGCTAAAAGTAAGAAAAAAGGAAAGAAAAGAAAAGAAATGGAGTTCCACAGAGCAGGACTCAGAAAGGTGCTTGATTCTTTTTTTTTTTTACGTTTAATTTATTTCTAGGAGAGAGAGAGACAGCGTGAGCAGGGGAGGGTCAGAGAGAGAGGGAGTCACAGACTGAAACAGGCTCCAGGCTCTGAGCTGGCAGTCAGCACAGAGCCCAACGCGGGGCTCGAACCCATGAACCGCGAGATCATGACCTAAGTGAAAGTCGGACGTTTAACCGACTAAGCCACCCAGGCGCCCCGAAAGGTGCTTCATTCTATGGTCTTATACAACATATGCTCAAGACATATTTGAAGAATGTTTAATGAATGGCTTACTAGGGCACTTATAGCATTGCCCTAAACCCTTCTGAGGAATACTGAGTTGAAAATATAGAAGTATTTTTAAATTCATTTAATACATATTTACTGGCTCCCTACTATGGCTAAGTACTGATGTCTGGTGATTCAAAAACTCCACATCTTTAATACTTAGGAAAAAAAGTCAAATCCATATATACTATGGATATGGTAAGATTTGATCTCAGAATAATCATGTCATATTATCTACAGTCTGCTAATCTAAAACACTAGCATAATTACTAGGTATACTAGTCCATCCACTTTCTGTCAAAATTTCAAGAGCCATTCTTATTACTGTTAATGAGGATTCGTCATTTGTGGTTAAATAATAGTTTCTTTCCAGACCTGACTTTTTAAGCAAAAGATAATAATGAATAAATAAAAACAATAGTTTTATTAAACTAAATAGCAACATCCAGACATTTGGGCCTATATATCAATATATAATTATAAAAGCAGCAAGAAAGCATTTTCCCTCCGTTTTACGGATGTTTTCTTAAACTGCATTCTCATTACAGTGTTGTAACTCATTTGTATTTTGTATTTATAAAAACATGATCAAATGACCTAGAAAAACAACAAATCATCATTTTGATAGACCACAGTTTAAATGGAAAGATTGAAACCACTATCTCTCTTTAAATGTTATCAGAATAAAAGCTTTTAGAAGATGAAAACATTACATATATTCAGTGAAGAAAGCCCTATGAGAGGACAGAGCTCGAAGATCAGAGAATAAACATACACCTAGTCTACTAAAATCTCTGTGCTTTATGTGTGCTTCCTAAAGTTTTAGGGTCTTGTGTACATGGACTAAGGTAACATAGGAACTCATTCATTCATTCGTTCATTCACATTCAATTGTTTACTGAATAATAGGCTCTATTCTAGACCTTAAGGATACAAGAAGCTTTCATTCCAGAGGGAGGACAGGGACAGTAAATATGTAAACAAATATATATAAAGAACATACTTTTAACAGTAAAAAGTGCCATGAAAACAACACAACACATAATATTAAAGAGGGTAAATGGACAGGTGGGTTGTACTTTAGGTGGGATAGTCTGGAAAAACCCAGGGGCCAGATCATAGAGGGTCTTACAGGTTTGTGGTAAAGAGTTCGTTTAATTCTCACTGCGATGAGAAGGCACAGAGCAATTTTAGTCAGAAGAGATATACATATATCTAATTTACATTTCAAAAGATCATTCTGAAAATTTAGTGTAATCCCAGGAATCTCTCAAGGGAGATGAGAAAATCCAGATTTATGTTCCAAAGCCCCAAGCTACCAATGTAAGACTTCTATTTATATAAAAATGGAAATATGTGCAGTTATAGAAATACTGGCTGTGGTTCAATTTCCAGTATAGGATGTGGAAAATTTTCCCCTTTGTCCACGAAAACTGGAGAACTTCCACCTTTCAACACTGGGGCACAGGTAGAGCTAAGATTACAGGACTCTACTATTCCTACCTCAATTTACTGAAGGCTGTCCCTCTTGAAAAATATCATGTGCATTATAGGTCTATGAGTTACCAACTCATTAAAAACTGTAATTCTTTTCTGTGAGAACAGACAGGATTTTCATTCTAATCTACTGCAGAAAACATCCTGCAGACATCCAACAGTGGCACAGTTCCAAAAAAGGCTGCTGATCAAGCAAAAGCAGGCATTGCTGTCCTGGTATTAGTAATGGCCCTTACTTGAACCCATTTCTCTCTAGAAAATGAGAACAATCTAATCAAGGGAAAAAAGAAAAGACAAATATTAATAAGTACTATATATTACATACCAAGTACTATATCTCATTTAATCCTTTCAACCACTTCAGGAAACTCTGGGAAGGTAAACAATGTCCCTAAAGTCATGTAACAAGTTAGGACTAGACACTGGACTGCCTATACTGACACCAAAGTCCGTGGTCTTTATACTATACATTACCCATGCAAACACCTACCAAAGTACACAACACAAGCTCATGTGAAAAAAGAATTTGTTTTGTAGATTACTTTATTATAATATAAAATTTTTTTAAAGGTGAGGTTTTATAAAAGTGGAGTTCCTAAATCCCTTTTAGCCTCAAAATTCTTAAATTCCCTTTAGCCTTCCTATGGCTTTATATCCTACGATACTAACATCATTTTAGGTAGTAATTTGACACAGTCAATTTGATACGTGGTACAAGAGGGAAAAGCAAAATGTATTGTGTGATGATAATAAAGGATATGGATAAAACCCAGTATTTGTCAGGAGAAACTTTCTTCCTTCATTTTAGTATTAGAAAAACTTGCTTTACCAAACAAGATAAAACAGTTGAGCCAAAAAGAAATGTATCCTTATTTCCAATGTGAGATTTCCAGCAGTAAGTCACCGCTGCTGATCTAGTAGCTATAGGAAAAGTGAACCAGTGAGGAAAAGAGCCTTGCTTATCACAATCGAAGTGATAGGAAAATACTGTAAGGGGAGTGAGCCTCATCACTGCTGTCACTACTACAACATACTTTTTATTTTAATGACATTTTCTTTAGTATAGCTGACACACATGTTACTTAAGTTTCAAGAATACAACACAGTGATTCAACAACTATATATGTTACACTATGCTCACGTCAAGTGTAGCTACCATGTGTCATCATGCAACACTATTATAATACCATTGGCTATATTCCCTATGCTGTACCTTTTATTCCTGTCACTTATTCTTTCTATAACTGGAAGCCTGTATCTCCTACTCCCCTTCACTCATTTTGCCCACTCCCACCCCCTCCACCTCTGTCAGTCATCAGTTCTCTGTATTTATGGGTCTGTTTCTGCCTTTTGTTTGTTTATTCATTTGTTTTGCTTTTTAGATTCCACATATAAGTGAAATCATATGATATCTGTCTCTGATGACCATTCACCAACTTTAGTAGCTTGCACAAGGGAAAGCCAAATTAAACTCTGAAACAAGTTTGGCTACTTCTATTTGGCTTTCCCTTGAGCAAGCTACTAAAGTTGGTCAGTGGTAGTCAGGCCATATTATAACGGGAGATATTCATCTATCCCATCCATCATAATCAAGTATAGAAAATTACAGATAAGAGAGTAGAGACCAGTAATTGATGCTACTACTTTCTTCTTATCTACTAACCTCTTAATAAATAAACTTCATCTTTAAAAGCCTATATGTTTTGAATGTTTAATCTGATCTCTCATGAGGGCTGATTAAGGACTGCCTTTATTCCTATACCTAAACTCAGAGGTCATCTTAAACAATATAAAAGAGATAAAAGCAGAGCAGTTCTGGTTGAAGGGGCAGCCCTTCCCATATAGTTTTCCCCTCAGATCCCAATCCCCTGCCATGTGTTTCCTAACATATTACCAAGAACTTTAGGGTCCTATGGAATAAAACTTGAAAATCAAGGATTTAAACAGTGGAGAAGAGCACGCATTAGCTCAAGAATACATACCAATGGGAAACTTGGTATGTATCACTCAAATTCTTTAGTGACTGTGGTGGAATGGACACTGAATTACTTATCAAAAACCATGTTATTTATATTCAGCATAAGCACTTATTTACCAGGTGACTCCAGAAAGACATTTAACTTAACTGATCTTGTTTTTACTCATCTGCTATATACGAATTCACCTGCTCTCTCAAAGACTGATTCTAAAAATCAAAGGGCATAGTAAATGTGGAAGAAGCCCAGAAAAAACATGTCCCTCCTGAGGACAAATCTACTTGGGAAAGGAAGAAAGAGCTACATAATAGATATCAGATAGTAAAAACTGTCACTAAACCTACAAAGAACTAAGATTTCTTCTAAGAAAAAATGAGACATGTGCTTTCTGCAAATTACTTTCCCCTGCTGCAGAATGAGATCTCATAATCACTCTTCTTTTGACTTTTTCACAGAATCATGGGATTTTTTGTGAATGTCTAAAGTTGCACTTTGATTCAAACTAGTGTTATCTCTCCATTTAAATTTTTTTTTAATTCATTTCTAAGGAGAGTGGATTGATAGCTTTTTAAAATGATGTCTAAAATATCTAAAAGTTTCCAAAATTACACCAATGTAATTATCCCTAGGATTGGCACACTTAGAAAGACCCTACTAGCCTCTACTAGCACTATTTATTCAGCAGACATTTTAAATTCATCATAAAGGAAAATATCTTATCAGTAGGATACATACACCTTTCAGATTGTTTTTCAATAGTGATAACAGAATTTCAAGAATTTCACCAACTGCTCCATCTATACATCCCTTTTATACAGGATAATGAACTCTTCAGCTTGGCATATAAAACCTTCCATAATCAGAAACTACCTGGTTGTCAGAGGCAGGGGGAAGGAGGATGGGTAAAATGGGTGAAGGTGGTCAAAAGGTACAAATTTCTAGTTATGAGATAAATAAATGCTAGGGATATAATTTACAGCATGGTGACTACAGTTAACAATACTATATTGTATATATGAAAGTTGCTAAGAAAGTAGATCTTAATATTCCTCATCACAAGAAAAATATAACTATATGAGGTGATAGATATCAACTACATTTATTGAGGTAATCATTTTGTAATATATACATACATCAAATCATGTTGTACAACTAAAACTAACACAGTATTTTTTATAAATTATATCTCAATTAAAATTTCTAAAAAAAAAGTTAAAAGAGCAGTTCAGATGAAAAATAGGGAAACAGGGTTACTTAGATGTAAACATTATTTTTTTAATATCACCAAAGCAATTCATGTTATGTTTTAATGCTGTATTAGTGAGAGACAGGAAAAACAGAAGAAAACAAATCTGCCATGTATAAGTATTTTATGCATGTGGAAGACAAATTAGAGAAGACCTTTATTTTAGTAGCAATAGTAAGTAAAACGGTGGTGATTACATGTGAGTTTACATCCTCCATTATTTTCTTTATTACTATTTCATTAGTGTTTTTTATCAGTTTAAAAAACACACTGGAATAAAGGAATTCATAAAATTTCATATCATTGAAGTCACTAACGGTGACAGCTACTAAAGCTACATCCAAAAGATAGGCTGCAAAATACACTGTGATATATGTATTGAAACTGTGGTAGTATGAACAAAACATAATCTTCAAAAGGCCCTAGATGAAGAAAATGGGGGTAGAACCTTTTGCATGTGTTTCATTTGTATTAAATGAATAAAATATGAAAAAAAAATCCCACATTATATATTCTTACAAGTCATGTTTCAAAATTCCACTTCTTACAGAGTGAAAAATTACAAAATGATAGGCATTTGGAGATCTGTTCTAGTTAGTAAGAGAACCAGATGATTATAACCAAGAAGATCCAAGATTATAGGTTAGGGTGACAAATAAATGGTTAAGAATTTATCAATAATTTCCACTATCACTATTTCATACCCAAGATTCTGGCCAAGATGCAGAGGTGAGAGGTTCCCTCAGAACTTCCAGGCAATTTTCCTACCCAGAAAACCCTCTCCCATACTGTATACTACAGACTCTCACAGTGATTATCTGTGATCAAGGGTCCTGTTTGGGGTGCCTGGGTGGTTTAGTCAGTTAAGCGTCTGACCTCGGCTCAGGTCATAATCTCGCAGTTTATGGGTTAGAGCCCCGCATCGGGCTCGGTGCTGACAGCTCAGAGCCTGAAGTCTGCTTTGGATTCTATGTCTCCCTCTTTCTTTGCCCCTCCCCTACGCACTCTCTCTCTCTCTCTTTCAAAAATGAATAAACATTAAAAAAAGAAAGGGTCCTTTTTATCATTTAAGGTACTAGTTTATCTCTTAATAACTACCTTAGCAGTTTATAAAAACTGCCACCAATTGTGTAGATTCACTACTGCCTCTGACAGATCAACAAAATCCACACCTATCCAAATTATTCTTCAAACAAAAAAAAGAAACTATCTTTTACATATTAAATATTTGTGTTTCCCTACCCACCAAATTCATATACTGAGCCCTAACTCCACAATGTGGCTATATTTGGAGACAGGGGTTATAAGGAATTAAGGTTAAATTAGATAATAAGGTGGAGCCCTGCCCTGAGGTGCTAAAATAGAAGAATCACCAGAGAGCTCTCTCTCTCTCTCCCTCTACCTTCTTTTCACCTCCCCTTGCCCTCATGCACTAAGGGAAGGCCATTAAGCACACACACAGAACAAGCTGTCTGCAACCCAAGGTAAGAGCTCTCACAAACCTTGCTGGTACTCTGATCTTGCCATATTGTGAGAAAATAAATTTCTGTTGTTTAAGCCACTCAGTAGTGATATTTTGTTATAGCAGCCTGGGAAGACTAACATGCTATCTCTGTTACTAAATGTTCCCTACTATCTTTCATTTTCAGAAGATGTACTTCACTGAATTCCATAACATGAGAAACATTTCATTGACTATATGGAGAAATCAGATTCATAAAAGTGTTTTGTATTAAGTATTATTTGCAGTTGAGCTGCCTTGTAAAAATTATGCTTACCCTTGAAGAGTAATAAACTTTTGGGAGCTTTCAGCCCAACAGCCACTGAGCATTGCCGCAAAATAACTGGATCTGGCACTTAAAATGGCTCTAAAGGAAAAGGGAGAAAAACACAGGTAAACATTTACGTATTATGCAAGATGTAATTTTCTTAAGAAATTCTTCATCTTTACCTCTTAAAACATGACAACAAGCTATGTGTCTTGTTTGTATTCACTGGAAGAATTATAACAATAATAAAAATTACAAACCTATATTTATACCTAAATATTTTGATTACTTAATTAGAGCATTAATACCAATGTCCTTTTTATCTTTTTTTATTTTTCCTCTTCAAAGCTCTTTATAACAATTAAAACTATTTCCATGAATAAGATAGTAATAAATAATTTACAAATGGAGAAATAAAGATGTTATTTAACATTTTGAGGGAATATCAATAAAAAGGCACTAGAACCATAAAGGTCCTGAGTTCAAGTTCAGACCCACCCAATTATGCTAAAGAATAGCTATTATCTTAAGTATGAGAAATGACAGGGAAGATATTTTTTTCTGAATTTCCACTCTATCTTTTCATAGAAAATGGCAATGTATTATTCATTCTTTAATTCGACAAGTATCTATTCACTTCTATTTTCTGCTAGGCAGTATACTAAGTGCTAGGAATACAACAATAGATGAGATACAGAGAACAATGTTATATTCTAATGGAGAATGAGATGGAAGGGTGGAGGGGAACAAGAAGAAAAATATACTTCTGGCAATGGCTTACTAGGTTGTCTCAGACCAACAATCCTGAAAATAGCTAAGAAAAAAGGGAGATACATATAGATATAGACATTTACATAGATACAGATTTTGTTTAAGAAAGCAAGAATGATTTGAAGGCATCAGAAGGATACCACGGTCACAGATTTTGAGATAAGTTATAAAAAAGAAGACAAAAGAGGTGACCCAAGTATTTTAGGTAACTTTCCATTAAGGCAATTGCCAAATCTGAAAGAAAAAAAAATGTTTAAGAGGTAAGAAGGTGAGTACATCTTCTGGCAATCTTTATAAGCTTGGAGGCATACAAGTGGAAATTCAGGTCAATCAAAGAGGGGAGGCTTTGGTGGATATCCCAAAATTTCAGTTGGATTCTGAAGGGCTATATCTTAAATGAAAATAAACAAGAAAGAGAAAAGCCCTTATTGACACTTAAGTTCAGCTTTGAATGTGCTCAATCCCAAACTGGATTAAAGTGACCTACATCTAGCCTAACATCTGGCCAGAAGCAGAAATAAATCCAGTCTTTGTTAAAATAACATCACCTGGAAGGTCAAATTATGTCTACAAATATTCAATAAAATTTCTAGCAATCATCAAAAGATAATCTGGTGTAATAGTGAACAACTAGAAAATGAAGGGAAAGAACTTCATTTACACTATTATCAAAAGAGGTCAACAGGAAAAAAATGTAACAAAAAAGTGAAAGACTTCCACATTAAAAGCTATAAAACATTGCTGAAATAAATTTTAAAAGATCTAAGAGAGGGCTAAACTATACTCATAATTTGAATACCCAGAATTGTTAACACATTCATTTTGCCTAAATTAATTTCTAAATTCAACACAATCTTAACGAAGTTTTTTAAGTGGCAATTGATAAGTTGATTTTAAAAGGTAGATGGAAATATAAAGGAACTACAATAGCAAAATAAGCATCAGAGAGAAGAACAAAGTTGGAAGACATGATTTTCAGACTTACTATAAAGTGACAGTAATCAAGATAATACGGTATTGATATAGGGATAGAAACACAGATTACTGGAACAGAAGTGAAAATCTAAAAACAGACCACACATATATGGCCAACTGCTTTTCAACAAAGGTGTTAAAGTAATTTGATGGGGTAAAGATGGTGTTATCAACAAAAGGTACTGGAATTGGAGACTTGAAGGGAAAGAAATGAACCTCGACAGTTAACCTCGCACCATAAACAAAAACCAACTCAAAATGAACCAAAACCTAAATATAAAAGCTAATGCTATAAAATCTCTAGAAGAGAAAAGATGAACATCTTTGCAACTTTGGGGTAGGCAAAGATTTCTTAGGGAAATAAAAAGCATGAACCAGTTTGTAAAAAACCATAAAATATAAAAATTTAACAAAATTAAAAACTTCAGTCCTTTAAAAATCACTTGCAGGAAAATGGAAAGACAAGCAAAATGTTCAGAGAAAATATGTGTAAAACATATATCTGCCAGATAATTTGAATCCAGAGTATAGAGGGAACTATCACAACTCAATACAAGCACATAAATAATCCAACTAATAAAAGGCATACACAAAAAAATTATCAGATATTAGTCAAATTGACAGAAGCAATCTTCCTTCAAAAAACAAGTTTATGGCCAGTTGTATAATAAGATACCACATCAGGATTTGAGCATTAGATTAGGATTGAAAAAGCTATGGTCAGAACAGGACATGATTCATTTGAAGGGGGGGAAGATACATACTTGTTTCTCTATTGTTTACTTACATTAAAATTTGTGCCAAATCACTTTTTTTAAGAGTGCTTTGAAAAAAAAAAGGGCGAAAGATGACCAGAAAAATCACAAGATATGCAAATGGCCAATAAGCTTATGAAATGATAGTCAACATTACTACTGATTAGGGGAATGCAAAATAAAGCCACAATGTGATACCACTATACATCTACTAGAGTGGCAAAAATTAAAAAGACTGACAAACGTCAAGTGGTGTTGAAGATGTGGAACAACTAGAACACTTAATAGCATGTAATAAAATGGCACAACCTCTTTGAACAAATGTTTGTCAACTTCACAAAAAGTTAACACTCACTTACCATAAAACTCAGCAATTATCCCTAGGAATTTACCCAAGAGAAATGAAAATATGTATTTACGCAAAGTTTTGCACAGAAAAACCACCTTCTTTAAAGTAAAAGCTAAATGCAAGAAACAATATATTCAAAAACAGGAGAAAGAGCCAACTGTGGTATATCCATACATATTGCAATACTGTTCACCAATAAAAACTGAATAAAATACTGATATGCATAATATTCAAGGATAAAGTTCAAAAACATCATCCTGAGCAAATGAAGCCAGATGCAGTATGTCTGAGTTCATTTACATGAAATTCTAAGACAGGTAATATAACCTATGATTTAAAAAACACAAAAATAGGAAAAGAACCTAATTTAAAAATGAACAAAAATATGAACACAAGGTACCAAAGAAGATATACGCATGGCAAATAAGCATATGAAACTCAATTTGTAGGGCTAGGGAGAGGGGAGGTAAAGGGACACAGGAGAACTTTTGGGTGATGAAACTTCTCTATCTTGATTGTGCTGGGAGTTCCACAGGTTTATACATTAATAACAACTCATCAGGACTTCGAGACAGATGGCAACGTACTAGGCTTCTATGCCCACCTCATCCCATGGATACAACTAGGTAAATACCCACATCAGTGTAATATCTCAGAAATGATACAAAAACTGGCAGAACAGTCTCTTCACAGCTAAAGGTAGAGAAGAGGCCACATTGAAAGGGTAGGAATGGCAGAGATGCTGTGAGAAGCCAAACAGATAGGTGGGATTGTCTGCAGTGGGAGGGACACCAGCAGTGCAGAGGGGCAGACCCCCACACCAGACACCCAGGTATGGGGGAACCTGCACAGAGAAGCCAATCTCCAAAAAATTTGGCTTTAAATATCAGAGAAGCCTAACAATCAGTGAGGCTTAACACCTGGAACTCTAAAAATTAGACTCAGCTCTGCAAGAGCCAGGAACACAGAATCCCTGCCCTTACAGAGAAAACAAAACAAACAACCCTGCTGAGATATAGCATAGAAGCACCAGTTTCAAAGACACCTGGGGTATACAGGAAGAGATTTATTTACTAAGCTCTGAGTATATGCCGGAGGAGCAGTGATCATTGGGAGACTTCTCCAATAACAAAAGAGGGTAGGCGCCATTTTTCTCCCCCACCCCCTAGTCTACATATATAGACACCTGTGAGAACCAGTGAAGCATGTACACTCTCTACCTTGCTTGTTAAGAGCATGTCCCACCCCCCAAGTTCCCCTGGGGACCTATCTCCTTCATCCCAGCCTGCATAGGTGTTTTCCTAGGCAGCTGCAGGTCCCCTCCTGCAGCAGACTAGCTCAGACCTTCCTGACAAAGAGCATCCTACCTCCATATTCTCCTGCGAACATGCCCTCTACAATATGCCCTTGGCAGGAGATCATCCAAAGCAGTGCACAGGCCTGGCAATGTGCAAGCAGCCCTATAAGGGGCCAGCACCACTCCAAAACAACCCCTGCCATCAGGGAGAGAAGATAACCACACATACTGGTCCAACTCCAGCCCCAGCAGTGGGCTGGGGGCAAATATTGGGTCTGAGTGTGGGACCCAACCACCAAAAAAAAAGCTTCTCAGGAGACCACAGGAGGAAAGTGCCCTACAGTTCCATATAGTAGCATCTCTGGCAAATGCCTGGTCTGACTCAATCAAGTCCAAGGTAGCCCCAGACTGGCCCACTAAGAACACAAGGAGCAAGCCCTACCAACAATAGGCAAAGAGAGCCAACTGGACTGAAGCAGAAGTGGTTCAGCAATAACAACAGGTCACACATACACACACAGGAAACCCCACTAAGTGTGAGGTTCTGATGAACAGAGCACCGCACTGCAAAGCACTATAGAATCTCCTCTTCATTAAGGCCACTACTTTGAAGACCAGGAGATGTAGATGACTTTCCTACTACATAGAAACAGACAGAGTTAGACAAAATGAAGAGAGAGAGGAATATGTCCCAAATGAAAGAACAAGACAAAATTACAAGAGATCTAAATGAAATGGAGAATTTTAAGTAAGAGTCATAAAGATACTTACTGGATTTGAGAAAAGAGTGGAGGACCTCAGTTAGATTCTCAATAGAGAGATAGGAAACATAAAAAAGGACCAATCACAGATGAAGAACTCAGTAACTAAAAGTAGAAGTACATTAAAGAAAATAAATAGTAGTCTAGGGGAAGCAGAAAGGATGGAGACCTGGAGGAGAGAATAATGGAAAGCAATCAACCTGAACAGGGGAGAGAAAAAAGAATTAAAAATAGATGTAGGAAACTCAGCAAAACTGTCAAGTCCAGTAACATTCACATAACAGGGACACAGGAAGAAGAGAGAGAAAAGAGGGCAGAAAATTTATTTGAACAAATAGCTGAAAACTTCCCAAACCAGGGGAAGGAAACAGAAATCCAGATCCAGGAGACAAAGAGTGCCACCAACAAAATCAACCCAAAGAGGTCCACACCAAGACACATAGCAATTAAAATGATAAAAAGTAATGATGAAGAGGAAAATTTAAAGCAGCAAGAAAAAAAAAAAAAAAGAAAAGTTAACCCCCCAAAAAAGAAACCCCATAGAACTATCAGTTAATTTTTCACTAGAAAGTTTCCAAGACAGAAGAGAGTACCATGACATAATCAAGCTGATGAAAGAAAAAAAACCCTGCAGCCAAGAACTCTATCCAGAAAGGCTATCATTCAGAATTGAAGAAGAGATAAAGAGGTTGCCAAACAAAAAAAGTTAAAGGGATTCATCACCACTAAACTAGCCCTATAAAAAATGTTAAAGGGAATTTTTGAATGGAAAGGAAAGACCATACATATGACTAACAAAAGTAGGAAGCACAAAAGCAGTGAAATAAAGTATGTCTATAAAAATTGGTTAAGTAATTCACAAAATAAAAGGATGTAAAGTATGACACTATATACCTAAAACATGGAGGGGAAGGGTGGTGGGGAGAGGTATAAAGAATGCATTCAAACTTAAAGCGATCATCAGCTTAACAGAGGAGATGTTACATATAAACCTAAAGACAACCATAAATCAAAACCAGTAATAGATATGCAAAAAAATAAAGAAAAAGGAATCCAATTATATCACTAAAGATAGCCAGCAAACTGTGAGAGAAGAGAGTAAGAAAAGAAACATAGAAGAAATACAAAAATAACCATACAAGTAACAAAATGGCAGCAAGTCTACACCTATCAAGAATTACTTTTAATGTAAATGGACTAAATGTTCCAATCAAAAGACACAGGGTAATGGAATGCGTAAAAAAGCAAGACCCATTGATATGCTGCCTACAAGAGACTCATTTCATACTAAAGACACATGCAGATTGAAGGTGAAGGAACAGAAAAGCATTTATTATGCAAATGGAAGTGAAAAGAAAGCCAAGGAAGCAATATTTATATTGGACAAAATAGACTTTAAAACAAAGACTGTAACAAGAGACAGAGAAGGACACTATATAATCATAAAAGGAACAGCCTAACAAGAAGATATAAGAATTGTACATGTTTATGCACCCAACACTGCAGCACCCAAATACAAAAGCGGCTAATAACAAACATAAAGGAAGTAACTGACAGTAATAAATAATACTAGGGGATTTTAACACCCCATTTACATCAGTGGAGGGATCATCGAAACAGAAAATCGATAAGTAAACAGTCGCTTTAAGTGACACATTGGAGGAGATGGATCTAACAAATATATTTAGAACATTCCATCATAAAGTATCAAACACATATTCTATTCAAGGGCACATGGAGCATTCATGTATAGATTAGCATTAATGTACAGAACACATCAGGTCACAATATAAGTCTGAACAAATTCAAAAAGATGGAAATCATGCCGTAAAGCTTTTCTGACCACAATGCTATGATATCAGAAATAAACCACAAGAAAAAAAGAAATTTGTGAAAAGAACACAAATATATCAAGGTTAAATAACGTGCTACTACACAACGAAGGAATTAACAAAGAAATCAAAGAGAAAATAAAAAAATACATGGAGACAAATGAAAACAACACAACAGTCTAATATCTTTGGGATGCAGCAAAAATTATTCTAAGACTACAGTTTATAGCAGTATAAGCGTACTTTAAGAAGAAAAATCTCAAATTAACCTAAGGTGTAACCTAACCTTACACCTAAAGGAGCTAGAAAGGAAAAAAACAAAACAAAAACCTCAAAACCAGTAGCAGGAAAGAAATAATAAAATTAGAGCAGAAATAAACAAAATAGAAACTAAGAACAATAGATTAATGAAACCAGAGGGTGAACCTTTGAAAAGATCAACAAAACTGATAAATATTAAACTACTCACAAACACACAAAAAAGATAGAGAGGACTCAAATAAACAACTTCAGAAATGAAAGAGGAGAAATAGTAACTGACAAAAATATAGAAATACACAAGATTATAAGGATATTATACAAAGGATTATAAAAGGGAAATACAAAGGATTATAAGGGAATATTATGAAAAATTATATGCCAACAAATTGGACAAGAAATGCATAAATTCTTAGAAACACAAACACCCAAAACTAAATCAGGTGAAGTAGAAAATTAGAACAGGCCAATTGCCAGCAATGAAATTAAATCAGTAATAAAAATCTCCCAACAAATAGAAATCCAGAACCAGATAGTCCTGACTGAAGTCCAAAAAACATTCAAACTATTCCAAAAAATAAAAGAAGCTTCCAAATTCTTTCTATGAGGCCAGTACTGCCCTGATACCAAAATCAGTTAAAGACCACAAAAAAAGAAAACTACAGGTCCATACCTCTGATGAATATAGATGCAAATATCATCAACAAAATATTAGCAAACCAGATACAAGAATACATTTTAAAAAATCATTCACAATCAAGTGGGATTTATTACTGAGATGGAAATATATGGTGGTTCAATTTCACAAACCAATCAACATAAAACATAAACACAAGAAAGGTTAAAAACCATACAACCATTTCAATAGATGCATAAAAAGCATTTGACAAAGTACAACATTCATTCATGATAAAAACCCTCAGCAATAGGTTTAGAGGGAACATACCTCAAAATAATAAGAGTCATATATAAAAAACACACAGCTATCATCAAATTCAATGGTGAAAAACTGAGAGTCTTCCCCTAAGATCAGGAATAAGATAAGGATGTCCACTCTCTCCACTTTTTATTCAACACAGTACTCAAAGTCCCAGCCACAGCAATCAGACGTGAAAAAGAAATAAAAGGCATCCCTATCAATGAGGAAGAAGTAAAACTGTCACTATCTGCAGATGACAAGATATATACAGCAAACCCTAAAGACTCCACAAAAAAAAAAAAAACCCACAAAAAAACCAAAAAACTAGTAGAACTGATAAATGAATGCAACAGGGACAGAGGACACATAATCAATATACAGAAATCTGTTACATTCTATACAACAGAAGTAGCAGAAAGAGAAATTAAGAAAACAATCCCATTTACAATTGCACAAAAATAGTAAGATACCCAGAAATAAACCTAACCAAGGAGGTGAAAGACCTGTACTCTGATTACTATAAAATGTGATGACAGAAAATGAAGATGACACAAACAGAAATATGTTCCATGCTCATTTACTGGAAGAACAAGTATTCTTAAAAGTCTATACTGCCCAAAGCAATCTACAGACTTAATGCAATCATTATCAAAATACCAACAGCATTTTTCAGTAAATTCAAACAATCTTAAAAT
Source organism: Crocuta crocuta (assembly GCF_008692635.1). Taxonomy (NCBI): domain Eukaryota; kingdom Metazoa; phylum Chordata; class Mammalia; order Carnivora; family Hyaenidae; genus Crocuta; species Crocuta crocuta. The sequence continues at coordinate 10,403,506 of NW_027533089.1, forward strand.
CTGTATGGAACCACAAAATAGCCAAAGCAATTTTGAAAAGAAGAACAAAACTGGAGGTATCACAATTCAGGGTTTCAAGATATACTATAAAGCTATCATAATCAAAACAGTAAGGTAATGGCACAAAATAGACACACAGATCAATGGAACAGAACAGAGAGCCCAGAAACAAACCATGATTAACCTCTGACGTGGATTAATTTTCATATATAATTTTCTTTTTTTATTTCTAGGAGAGAGAGAGACAGCGTGAACAGGGGAGTGTCAGAGAGAGAGGGAGGCACAGACTCTGAAACAGGCTCCAGGCTCTGAGCTGGCAGTCAGCACAGAGCCCGACGCGGGGCTCGAACCCACGAACCGCAAGATCATGACCTAAGTGAAAGTCAGACGCTCAACCGACTAAGCCACCCAGGCGCCCCTGACGTGGATTAATTTTCAACAAAGGAGGTAAGAATATGCAATGGGAAAAAAGTCTCTTCAACAAATAGTGTTGGGGAAACAGGACAGCTACAAATAAAAGAATGAAACTGGATCAATTTCTTTACACAAAAATGAACTCAAAATGGATTAACGATCTAAATATGAGATCTGAAACCATAAAAACCCTCTAAGAGAGCATAGGCAATGACTCTGACATTGGCCATAGCTACATTTTCTAGATATGTCTCCTGAGGGGCACCTGGGTGGCTCAATCAGTTACCTGTCCAACTTTGGCTCAGGTCATAATCTCATGGTTTGTGAGTTCGAGCCCTGGGTTGGGCTCTGTACTGACAGCTCAGAGGACAGCTCAGAGCCTGGAGCCTGCCCCTTCCATGCTTATCCTCTGTCTCTCTCTCTGTCTCTGTCTCTCAATAATAAATAAATGTTAAAAGAAAATTTTAGATATGTCTCCTGAAGCAAGGTAAACAAAAGCAAAAATTAACTGTTGGAACTACATCAAGATAAAAAGCTTGAGAAAGCAAAGGAAATAATCAACAAAACTAAAAGACAACCTACATAACGGGAGAAGATATTTGCAAATGACATATCCAATAAACAGTATCAAAAATATATAAAGAACTTCTACAATTCAACACATAAAAGCAAACAATCCAAGTTAAAAATGGGCAGAAGATATAAACAGACACTTCTACAAAGAACACACACAGATGGCCAACAGATACATGAAAAGATGCTCAGCAGCACTCATCATTAGGGAAACGCAAATCAAAACCACTATGACATATATCATACCTGTCAGAACGGAGAAAATAAAAAACAGAAGAAACAAGTGTTGGCAAGGATGTGGATAAAATGAATCTTCATCCACTGTTGGTAGAAATGCAAACTGGCAAAGCTATTCTGCAGTATGAACAACAGCTCCTCAAAAAGCTAAAAACTGAATTACCCTATGATCCATCAGTTGCTCTATTAGGTATTTACCAAAAAAAATAAAAAATACTAATTCAAAGAGATACATGCACCTGGATATTAATAGCAGCATTATCTACAAAAGCCAAATTATGTTAGCAGCCAAGTTTTTATCGATAGATAGATTACTGGAAAAACACACACACACACACACACACACACACAGGAATATTACTCAGTCATAAAAAGGAATGAAATCTTGCCATTTGCAACAACATAGATGGGGTTAGAGAGTATAATGCTAAGTGAAATAAGCCAGCTGGAGAAAGACAAATACCATATGATTTCATTCATATGTGGAATTTTAGAAACAAAATTTCCAAACTCATTCTATGAGGCCAGCATTACCTTGATTCCAAAACCAGACAAAGGCCCCACCAAAAAACTACAGGCCAATCTCCCTGATGAACACGGATGCAAAAATTCTCCACAAGATACTAGCCAACCAGATCCAACAATACACTAAAAGAATTATTCACCATCATCAAGTGGGATTTATTCCTGGGATACAGAGCTGGTTCAGTATCTGCAAATCAATCAACATGATACATTACATTAATAAAAGAAAGGATAAGAACCACATGAATCTCTCTCAATAGGTGCAGAGAAAGCATTTGACAAAACATACCATCCTTTCTTGATAAAAACCCTCAAGAAAGTAGGGACAGAAGAATCATACTTGAAGATCATAAAAGCCATATATGAAAGATGCACCACTAATATCATCCTCAATGGAGAAACACAGAGAGCTTTCCCCTTAAGGTCAGAAACACAAGAAGGATGTTCACTCTCACCACTGTTATTCAACATAGTGTTGGAAGTCCTAGCCTCAGAAATAAGACAACAAAAAGAAAAGGCATTTAAATTGACAAGGAGGAAGTCAAACTTTCAATCTTCACAGCTGACATAATATTCTATGTGGAAAACCCAAAAGACTCCACCAAAAAACTTCCAGAAATGATCCATGAATTCAGCAAAGTCACAGGATATAAAATCAATGTATAGAAATCGGCTGCATTTCTATACACCAATAATAAAGCAGCAGAAAGAGAAGTCAGGGAATCGATCCCATTTACAATTGCACCAAAAATCATACCTAGGAATAAACCTAACCAAAGAGGTGAAAAATCTATATACCAAAAACTATAGAAAGCTTATGAAAGAAATTGAAAAAGACACACACGAAAAGGAAAAATACTCCATGCTCATGGATTGGAAGAAAAGCAATCTACATATTCAATGCAATCCCCATCAAAATAACACCAGCATTCTTCAGAGATAGAATAGTATGGAACCAGAAAAGACCCCAAATAGCTGAAACAATCCTGAAAAAGAAAACCAAATCTGGAGGCATCACAATCCCAGACTTCAAGATGTATTACAAAGCTGTAACCATCAAGACAGTATGGTACTAGCACAAATATAGACACTTAGATCAATGGAACAGAATAGAGAACACAGAAACGGACTCACAAATGTATGGTCGACTAATTTTTGACAAAAAAGGAAAGAACACCCAATGGAAAAAAAAGTCTTTTTAGCAAATGGTGCTGGGAAAACTGGATAGTGACATGTAGAAGGATGAACCTGGACCACTTTCTTACACCATACACAAAAATAAACTCAAAATGAATAAAAGACCTAAGCATAAGGCAGGAAGCCATCAAAATCCTAGAGAAGAAAACAGGTAACAACCTCTTTGACCTCAGCTGCAATAACTTCTTATTTGATATTTCTCCAGAGGCAAGGGAAACAAAAGTAAAAATGAACTATTGGGACTTCATCATGATAAAAACTTCTGCACGGTGAAGGTAACAATCAGCAAAACTAAAAGGCAGTCTACAGAATGGAAGAAGGTATTTGCAAATGACATATCAGATAAAGGGGTAGTATCCAAAACCTATAAAGAACTTATCAAACTCAACCATCTGAAACCAAATAATCCAGTAAAGAACAGTGCAGAAAACATGAACAGACACTTTTCCAAAGAAGACATACAGATGGCTAACAGACACATAGAAGATGCTCAACCTCACTCATCATCAGGGAGATACAATAAAACCACAATGAGATACCACCTCACACCTGTCAGAATGGCTAAACTTAAGAACTCAGGCAACAACAGATGTTGGCAAGTATGCAGAGAAAGGTGAACCCTTTTCCACTGCTGGTGGGAATGGAAGCTGATGTTTACATTTGGAAAACAGTATGGAGGCTCATCAAGAAATTAAAAATAGAACTACCCTACGACCCAGCAACTGCACTACTAGTTATACATCCAATGGACACAGAAGTGCTGTCTCAAAGGAGCATATGCACCCTAATGTTTACAGTAGTGCTATCAACAACAGATGAAGTATGGAAAAAGCCCAAATGTCCATTGATGGATGAATGGATAATGAAGATGTGGTACATATATACAATGGAATATTACTCGGCAATTAAAAAGAATGAAATCTTGCCATTTCCAACAATACGGATGTAACTAGAGGGTATTATGCAAAACAAAATAAGTCAGTCAGAGAAAGACAAATATCATCTGACTTCACTCATATGTGGAATTTAAGATACAAATCAGAAGAACATAAGAGAAAGGAAGCAAAAATAATACAGAAACATGGAAGGGGATAAAACTTAATAGACTTAAATACACAGAACAAATTGAGGGTTGCTGGAGGGGTTTTGGGTGGGGGAATGGACTAAATGGGCAAAGGGCATTAAGGAGGACACTTTATTGGGATAAGCTCTGGGTGTTATACGTAAGTGACGGATCGCTAAATTCTATTCCTGAAAAAATTATTACACTACATGTTATCTAACTTGGATATAAATTAAAAATTAAAAATAATAATATGAAATAACATAATACAATAAAAAATCTTAAGGCTTAAAAAAAAAAAAAGTAAAAGGAGACAAACCAAACAGTGGACTCTTAACTATAGAGAATAAACAGA
>NW_027533089.1:10407903-10429565 GCF_008692635.1 Crocuta crocuta
TAAACAGATGTTGGGGGGGGTGAAACAGGTGAGGGGGATTAAAGTACACTTATCAATGATGAGCACTGAGTAATGTAAAGAATTACTGAATCACTGTATTGTACAGTGTATTAGTACTGAAACTAATATAACACCGTAGGATAACTATAGTGGAAGTAAATTTTTTTTAATTTAAAAAATTTTTTAAACTCATTAAATTGGACTTTTAACTGTCTGCACTTGATTATATGTTAATTCTAACATAATAAACCTAACTGTAAAACAGAAAGAATAAAAATAAAAACTACTTAATAAAGAAAATTACAGGCCAAGATGATTTCCCTAGTAAAGTCAAATAAACATTTAAGGAAGATATAAAATCAATCTTACTCAAACAAATTTTAAAACATAATAGAAAAAAAAAAAAGAAGAAATACTTCCCAACTCATTTTATGAAGTTAACATAATCTTGAGACCTAAACCTAACAAGGACAGTACAAAGAAAAATTACAGGTCAACTTCTCTCAGAAATATAGTTGCAAAAATATTCAACAAAATATCAGATAACTTATCTAGCTATAAATTGAGTAAAACACTGCAATCAAGTTGAAATTATTATAGGAATGCAAGATTGCTGTAACATTTCAAAATCAAGTAATTTATTTTAGCACATTAACAAAATAAAGGAGAAAATTGTGACCATTAAAAACAGATGCAGAAAAATATTTGACAAAATTTGACACCAATTTATGATTTTAAAAATTGGCAATTCTAATCAAAATCTCAGAGAGCTATTTTATAGATACTGACAAAGTGATTCTAAAATGTATATGGAAAGGCAAAGAACCAAAAATAGCCAACACAATGCTGGAAAAGAAGAACAAAGTTGAAGGATTCAGACTATCTGATTTCAAGAGTAACTATACAGCTACAGTACTCAAGACAGCATGTACTTTTGAAAGAGGAGACACACAGATCAGTGGAATAGAACAGAAGCCAGAAATAGACCTACAGAAATATAGTCAACTGAGTTTTGACAAAAGCACCATGGCAATTCAGTTGTGAAAGGATAGTCTTTTCAACGAATAGTGCTGGAACAACTGGATATCCACATGCAAAAAAGTAAACCTAGACAGAGACCTTATATCTTATACAAAAATTAACTTAAAATGGATCAGATATATAAATGTAAAATACAAAACCCAAAATTTCTAGAAGAAAACATAAGATCTTATTTTTGGTGATGAATTTAGACTCAACACCAAAGTATAATTTATTAAAGAAAAAACTGATAAGCTGGATTCTATTAAAATTAAAATTTTTAGCATGGCAACTATAGTCAAGAATATTTCATTTTTATTATTTTTTTTTAAGTTTAGAGAGAAAGCATAAGTAGGGGAGAAGGACGAGAGAGAGAGAGAGAGAGAGAGAGAGAGAGAGAGAGAGAGAGAGAGAGAATCTTAAGCAGGCTCCACAGTCAGTGCAGAGCCCAATGTGGGGCTTGGTCCCATGACCCTGGGATCATGACCTGAGCAGAAATCTAAGAGTTGGATGCTCAAGCAACTGAGCCACCCAGGTGCCCCTCAATAATATTATATTGCACATTTGAAAGGTGCCAAAAAAGTAAATCTTAAAACTTCTCATCACAAGGGAAAAACACTTTATGTAACTTTGTATGGTGATAGATGGTAACTAGACTTATTGTGGTGACCACTTCACCATGTATACAAATATCGAATGATTAATTTGAATACCTGAAACAAATGCAGTATGTCAGTTTTACTCAATAAAGAAAATGAAAAACTCTTGCTCTGTAAAAGACCTGTAAAAGAGAATAAAAAGGCAAGGCACCATCAAGGAGTAAGTATTTGTAAATCATATATCAGATAAAGGACTTTTCTCCAAAATATAAAAGGATTCTTAAAATTCAACATTAGACAACAAACAACCCACTTAAAAAAATGAGCAAAAGATATGAACAAAAAACTCCCAATACACAGATGGTAAATAAACCTATAAAAAGATCCTCAAGATTGTTTGTCTTTAGGGAAATAAAAAGTAAAAGTAAGGGGTACGTGGCTGGCTCAGTCAGTGAAGTGTGCAACTCTTGAACTCAGTGTTGTAAGTTCAAGTCTCATGCTGCATGTGGAGCCTACTTAAAATAATAAAAAATTTTTTAAAAAGTAAAATGAGATACTACTATACACTTATTAGAATGACTGAAATTAAAAAAAACTGACAATATCAGTTGCTAATGAGGATGAGGACCAAAAGGAACTAGTGGAAATGCAAGTGCAATAGCCACTTTGAAAGATAGCTTGGCAGTTTCTCAGCAAGCTATACATAATCTTACCGTATGATCTGACAACCATACTCCTAGGTATGTACCCAGCTGATCTGAAAACTATGACCACACAAAAACACAAATGTTTACAACTTTATTCCTAACCACCAACTCTAAGGCAATCATAATGACCCTTAATAAGTGAATCAATAAATTATGGTACATTTTTGGGGCAGCTGGGTGGCTTAGTCAGTTAAGAGTTCAACATCTGTTCAGGTCACGCTCTCACAGTCTGTGAGTTTGAGCCCTATGTCAGGCTCTGTGCTAACAGCTCAGAGCCTGGAGCTTGCTTCAGATTCTGTGTCTCCCCCTCTCTGCCCTTCCCTGCCTCTCAAAAATAAACATTAAAAAATTTTTTTAATAAATAAATTGTGGTATATTCTTTACAACAGAATACTTCTCAGTGATAAAAGACGAATTAACTATCAAGCCAAACAAAAACATGGGTGAATTTTAAATACATACTGTCAAGTAACCAGTCTGAAAAGGCGACATATTGTATGATTGTATTTATATGACATTCTAGAAAAGTCAAAATTCTGAGGGCAGCTAAAAACACTGCCAGAAATTTGGGGTAAGGGTCAATCACAGGGAATTTTTCGCCTAAATCAGCCTGTATGATACTGTAATGGTAAATATAGGTCAATACACATTTATAAAAACCCAAAGAACTTTATAGCACAAGTGAACCTTAATATACTCAAATTAAAACAAAAACGCTTAGGAGGAGGTCAGAGGACCCTAGGATGTAATACAGACTCTACCAAAAGTATCTATCTGCATTGCAAATGTATGAAATAACTTCACTGAAAGGAGTGGGAAAAAAAGATCCTGGCCTAAATAACTTTGGAAATGAGTAGAGACTACAGGAATAAAGACAAAGGAACTATATATAAGCACTATACTCTAGTTGGTGAAGTTGTTTCCTATGAAGTAGGGATTAACAATTCTGAAATCATTAGTGAATACTGGAACTGAACAATTAAGTACCAGATACTGGATGACGAAAGCCAGTTTGTAATCTCCTGCTACTGACAAGCAAGGGGGTAGATTCGGATGATGTATGTGATGATAGATTAGTGTTAAAGATATTAATATAAATTTATATTTAACTTAATGTAAAGATGGATTCACACAGAAATATTTATAGATGAGTGCATATATGCAGGTTAGTACATGTACATATATTTCTTTGCTCTGTCAGCTGATAGGACCTAAAAGAAACAGCAAGAAGGACACCCAGTATCCAGATACTAGTTTCTAATACCATCAGAATAAAAGAACCAAGGTTCATTAGAGAAATGGTTGGTTATAGGATAGATGATCTTAGAGCATTTTTACTGTCAGAAAGTAAGGAAATGCTACACACACACACAAACGCACGTGCGGGTGCACACACACGCACACACACACAAAGTGATATGGGGGTGGGGGTGTAAAAGGGACAAGAGAACAAACTGAAAGAGCTCCTGTATTTAAAGCTGGAACAATTTCAGCAACAAAATAAATAAGCCAAAGTACAAAATAAGCCAAAGCACAAAATAAGCCAAATTACAAACCAAAGTAATGATTGATAAAATGAATGAATGATTGAAATGACTGAATAAATAAGTAGTGGGCACCTGGGTGGCTCAGTCAGTTAAGCGACCAACTTTTTTTTTTTTTAAAGTTTATTTATTTTGAGAGAAAGAGTGAGCAGGGGAGGAGGAAAGAGAGAGGGAGACAGAATCCAAAGCAGGCTCCAGGCTCTGAGCTGTCAGCACAGAGCCCAACATGGGACTCAAATTCATAAGCCATGAGATCATGACTTGAGCCCAAGTCATGACCTAAGCTCAACTGACAGAGCCACCCACGTATCCCTAAGCATCTGACTCTTGATTTCAGCTAAGGTCGTGGTTTGTGAGTTAGAGCCCCATGTCAGGCTCTGTGCTGACAGTGAGGAGCCTGCTTAGAGTTCTATCTTCCTCTCTCCCTGCCTCTACCCCATTTGCATGCTCGTTCTCTCTCTCTCTCTCTCTCTCTCTCTCTCTCAAAAAAAGATAAGCACTTTTAAAAAGGCATTTAAAAATATATATCCATGAATCACTACTGATATACAGAAATGACTGAATAAATGGGGGGAAAGAGACAAATTTCTTGGGTAGAAGAATTCCAAGTAATTTAGGTAGATACTATCCCCTCAAGAAGGTGGGCTATAACTTCCCATCCCTTCAGTGTGAGCTATATTGTTACTTCTTTCCAGAGAGTACAGTGTGCAAATGGAAGATGGGTGGGAAGTAACTTTGAGGATGGTGATGAGAATAACTTTACAGTGCAAGAACCAAACAAAAACTACCTTAACCAGGTGATCAAGGAGTCATGATGATTTCATGTACCCTTGAAATGATGTATTAAGAATGACACTTTATCCCTGTGAACTTCCTCACCAAAACCTGTAACTTATTTAATGATGAAACTTCAACTGAGGACCATTTCTATAAAATAGTTGCCTAGAACTCAAACCGTCAAAGTCATTAAAACAAGTAAAGTCTATGAAACTGTTATAGGCAAGAGAAGATTACAGAGATAGGACCACTAAATGTAATATGGCATCCTGAATGGGATCGTAGGGGGAAAAAGACATTACGCAAAAACTAAATAATTCTGAATAAACTATGGACTTTAGTTAATAGTATCTCAATGTTGGTTCATTAACTATAAAAAATGTACTACACTAAATGTATACATAAGATGTTGATAATATGGGAACTGAGTATGGGAGCATATGAGCAATCTCTGTACTCTCTGCTCAATTTTTGTAAATTTAAAGTTGTTCTAAAAAACAAAGTATATTGGGGTGCCTGGGTGGCTCAGTCAGGTTAAGCATCTGACTTCAGCTCAGGTCAGGATCTCATGGTTTGTGAATTCGAGCCCCACATCAGGCTCTGTGCTGAGCGCTTGGAGCGTGGAACCTGCTTCGGATTCTGTGTCTCCCTCTCCCTGTCCCTCCCTCACCCATGCTCTGTCTCTCTCTCTCTCTCAAAAATGAATGTTAAAAAAATTTTAAAAACACAAAGTATATTAAGAAACACTTAGAGATTCTGTCTCCACTTTTGAAAGATAACTTTTCTACATCAATGACTACAAAAGTGAATAAAATAAGACACTGGAAAAAAGAGGCAGTACAGGACTAATCCCTAAAAGAAGAAAAACAATTGAGGTAAGCCCTGCAGTTATGATGTTTATTCTTGTGGAAACAATTCCTAGATCATGGCACAGCTAGGACAAACACAAGCAGAACCTGGTTGTCTTACTCAGTTGAAAAGACTAATAGAGGAGCTTTAGGAAGATGACTCAGCTGGAATTTATGGGGCACAGTACTATTTAAGAGGGAGTTATAAGAAAAAGAGCTCCAGAAATTAAAGGAATAATCCCCTTGAGCATTTGTCTGAATATAATCTGAACATACACAGAATAAATTCCATGAAGTCATGCAAAGAATAAAAGCCAGGAAGTATATACCTATTCACATGGGACTGGTAGACATTCAAGTCCCTTTCCAGTCAGAACTGAACACTTGGAGCACTAAGTTTCCAAAAAGATCACATCTCAGTAAAAGAGCTATGCAACATTTAGAGCAAAGCCTATGCTAAATCCACCCTAATGAAGTTTAAAAACAAGTCTCATAAACATAAAGTGGATCCACAATAACTAAATTACCTGGTAAAACAAACTTCAACAGTCTTTTTAAAGACAGACAACAAACTTCAAATACTCAACAAAGAACATCCAGCATCTAAAAAATTACTAGGTACGTAAGGAAGCAGCAAACTGTTAACTATAACCACAAGAAAAATCAGCCAATAGAAACAGATCCAGAAATGAAAGATGGAATTAGCAGACTAAGCATTTTAAAAAACTACCACAGGGGTGCTTGGGTGGCTCAGTTGATTAAGCATCTGACTTTGGGTTTTGGCTTAGGTCACAATCTCACGGTTTTGTGAGTTTGAGCCCTGCATCAGGCTCCATGCTGACATGGACTGCTGGGGATTCTCTGTCTCTCTCTCTGCTTTTCCCTCACTCATACTGTCTCAGTCTCTCTCAAAATAAACTTAAAAAAATAAAAAAAATAAAAAGCAATCATAAATATGTTCAAGGATTTTCTTAATAAGGAACATAATGAAGAAAAAAATGAAGGATTCAAGAAAAACTCAGAAATTTTAGAGATGATATATACAATATTTGAAATGAAGAAATTTATGCATGAACTTAAAAGAAAATTAGATACTTAAAAGGAAAGACTAATGTACCTGTGCACAAAGCAATACAAATTATCAAAATAAAATGTATAGAGAAAAGAAACTTAAAAAAAAAACCAAAATCCTTGGGGCTTCTATGTGGCTCAGTTTTTGGCTCAGGTCATGATCTCACAGTCCATGAGTTCGAGTCCCATGTCAGGCTCTGTGGTGACAGCTCAGAGCCTGGAGCCCACTTTGGATTCTGTGTCTCCCTCTCTCTCTGCCTCCCCGCCCCCCACCCCCAGCCACACATTTTCTCTCTCTCAAAAATAAATAAACATTAAAAATAAAAAAGCTTAAGTGAGCTATGGGACTAACATATATAGTTCCATCTGTAAAGGAGAGAAAGAAGGGGATTGTAAGAAAATTTGAAAAAAAAATGATCCTTGTAAATTTTCCAAATTTCACAAGAAACCACAAACCCATAGATCTAAGGAAGCTCAATAAATCATAAGCAGGATGAACATAAATAAAATCACAAAGTACATCATAATAAAATTGCTGAAAATTAATTCTAGAGAAAAAAGCTTTTAAAACAGCCGGAGAAGAAAGGCACTTGACACACTGATAAGCAAAACTAGGCATAATCACAAACTTTTTGTCAGAAACAATACAAGCTAGGTAACAATAAAACTGTATCTGTAAAACACTGAAGAAATTAAAAATTGCCAAGTTCTAAGTCTGTATCCAGCAAAAGTTCTTTAAAAAATGAAATCTAAATGAAGACCTTTTCTAGACAAAAGCTGATAAAAGTCACTGGCGTCTGACTTTTATTAAAAGAAATTTAAATACAGTTCTTTAAGCCTATCAAAAATTTTAACAGATGGAAATATGGACTTAAATAAAAGGCTGAAATTGCAAGAAATGGTAATATGTAGGTATATATGAAATACTTTTTCCTCATTAAAAAAAATTACCTAAAAAAGATAATTGTTTTAAAAAATAGTTACAATTTATGGTGGAGTTTAGAATATATATAAAACTAAAATGTATAACAGGAATAGCACAAAGGACAGGAGGAGAAAAAAATATATACATCTTCATATTAACTGGACATAAATGACGGGAAGTTAACTGCATATGGTAAATACTAGAGCAACCACTAATAAACATAGACAGTAATAAACACAAAGACAGTACATACACAATGTGGCTAATGTGTCAACACTAGAAATACACTGTAATTTTTAAAAAATTTTATTTCAATTAATACAATAGAAAGGAGGCAAAAGAGGAAAAAGAGAACAAATAAAAATAAAAAAATAGTAAATAGTAGACTCAAACCCCAATATAACAACATTACTACACATGGTCTAAATTATCCAATTAAAAGGAGATTATGAGACCAGATAATGAAAGTAAGACACAACTATATGCTGTCTACAAGAAATACATTTTAAACCATTTAAAATATAAAGACACAGAGGGGCACCTGGGTGGCTTAGTCAGTTAAGTGTCTGACTTCGGCTCAGGTAATGATCTCGTGGGTAGTGAGTTTGAGCCCCGCATCAGGCACTGTGCTGACAGCTCAGAGCCTGGACCCTGCTTCGGATTCTGTGTCTCACTCTCTCTGTCCTCCTCCCACTTATGATCTGTCTTCCTCTCTCAAAAATAAATAACCATTTAAAAATATTTAATAAAAAATTTAAAAATAAAAAAAAGAGTTAAACGCTCAATTGACTGAGCCACCCAGGCACCCTTTCAAGTTAGTTAACTGGAATTTAGTTTAGTAATGTAATATTAGTTTCAGGAGAATTTAGTGATTCGTCACTTATATATTAATACCCAGTGCTCATCCCAAGTGCCCTCCTTAATATCCATCATCCATTTAACCCTCCCCTTCAGAAACTATCAGTTTGTTCTCTATAATTAAAAGTCTGTTTTCTGGTTTGCCTCTCTCTTCCCATCTTCCATGTTCATGTTTCATTTCTTAAATTCCATATGAGTGAAATCATAAGGTACTTGTCTTTTTCCAACTCTAGCTCTAACTACTTAATTGCAAATGGCAAGATTCTATTCTTTATTCTTTTTATGGTCGAGTAATATTCCATTGCGTATGTGTGTACATGCATGTGTGTATACACACAATTTCTTTATTCATTCATCAGTCAACAGACATTTGAGCTCTTTCCATAATTTGGCTACTGTTGATAATGTTGCTAAAACACCAGGATGCATGTATCCCTTCAAATCAGTATTTTTGTATCCTCTGGGTAAATACTTAGTAGTGCAATTCACTGACTCATTGGGTAATTTATTTTTAACTTTTTGAGGAAACTCCGTATTGATAGTTGCTGCATCAGTTTGCCCTCCTACAAACAGTGTAAGAGGATTCTCCTTTCTCTGCATTCTCACCTACATCTGTTTTTTGTTTTCTGTACTGTTAATTTCAGCCATTCTGATAGTTTTGAGGTGCTATCTCATTATAGTTTTGATTTGTATTTCCCTGATGATGAGTGATGTTGAGCATCTTTTCATGTGTCTGTTAGCCATTTGAATGTCTTCTTTGGAGAAATGTCTATTCATGCCTTCTTCCCATTATTGGATTATGGGTTTTTGGGTATTGGGTTTGAGAAATCCTTTACAGATTTTGGATACTGACCCTTTATCAGGTATGTCATTTGCAAATATGACTGCGTCTTCTTCCAATAAGCTATTTCATCTACACTGAAAATCTGTGGTTTAGTATAGTCACCTTCATGAATTAGCTAGATCTGGATAATTTGCTGCAGCTTCTACATCAGCATTTGCTGCTTCACTTTGTACTTTTCTATTAGGGAGAAAGCTTCCTTCCTTAAACTTCATGACCCCATCTCTGGTAGCTTCCAAATTTTCTTCTACAGCTTCCTTACCTCTTCCACCCTTCACAGAATTGAAAAGAGCTAGGGCCTTGCGCTGGATCAGGCTGTGGCTTAAGGGAATGTTGAAGCTGGTTTGATCTTCCATGCAGACCATTAAAATTTTCTCCACATCAGCTACAAAGCTGCTTCATTTTCTTATCATTTGTGTGTTCACTAGAATAGCACTATTCATTTCCTTCAAGAATTTTTTCTTGGCATTCACAACTTGGCGAGGTGTTTGGCACAAGAAGTTTAGCTTTCAGCCTATCTTGGCTTTCAACATGCCTTCCTCACTAAGTTTAATTATTTCAGCTTTTGATTTAAAGCGAGAGATGTGCAACTCTTCCCTTCACTTGAATACTTAGAAACCTTTATAGGGTTGTTTATTGGCATAATTTCAATACTGCTGTGTCTCAGGGAAAAGGGAGACCTAAGGAGAGGGAGAAAGATGAAGGAATGGTTGACTGGTAGAGAAGTCAGAACAAACACAACAGGTATTGATTAAGTTTACCATGTTATATGAGTACAGTTCATGACCTCCCTGCACAATAAAAATAATAACATCAAAGATCATTGATCACAGATCACCAAAACAATTATAATAATGAAAAAAATTTGAAATATTCCAAGAATTACCAAAATGTGACCCACAGACATGAAGTGAGCAGATGCAGTTGGGATAGTGGCACTGATAGACTTGTTTGATGCAGGATTGCCATAAACATTCAATCTGTAAAAAATATATTATCTGCCAAGTGCAGTAAAGCCAAGTGCAACAGAAAGAGAAGTGCCTGTATAAACAGATAGCACGTCATGACTTACACGTGTGGCAGTCACGAGAATGCATCTCTCTGATCTTTGACTGTGTAAGTGACCTATGGCTCCAGGAGAGTACTCTGTATTCAGTAGCACATGGGTGCCAGGACCACTTTCTCACAGGCTGTTCCCTGCCAATGATTGAGCACATCAGGGACACAAAACAGGCCTATTCCAGAGAGACAGGGTCTTTTCTGATGGGTGATTGTGGCCTGGGAACTTTCTAACAGTCTGCCGACTTTCCTTAGAACTGTACCACAGCCTAAGCCATTCCTATCCATGCTTCCATCCTTGCCCTTCTCCTTTACTTAGCGTCAGATCAACATGACAGTTTAACAGCTCCTCCAATCACCTATGGAGTCTTTCCCACATTCTCTCACGTGCATTTACCTAATACATTTCTTTTAAGTCTAACCTTCATCCTCATGTCTGTTTCTCAGAAGACTTGCACTAACACAGCATGCTATTTCCATTTAAGTAAGATTAAACACATCTGAGACTTACACAATTGGCCTGACTTTAGAATATAAACTTAGAAAACATTCCTACTTAATTAGGATACAAGCCTCAGTTTCAAAACTAATGCTATAGATGGCATGGTGTATTAAAAATCCTTGCCAGATTTTTCATTTTCCAAAAAACATGCCAAAAACCATTTTCTCCTTTTGATTAAATTTAATCTCAACTGACAAGGCTGCTTCTGGCTCTGTCAAGATGCCCTAAATTCCCCCTTGCTCTTGCTTTAGTACAATGCTCACTATTCAATACTTCCTGATGTTAGCTGAACTAGATTCACTACTCTAGGCAGAATAGTGGCCTGGATTACTCTGAGAAGCTGTAAAGAAGGAATTTTTTTTTTTTATCACAACTGTTTTTTTTTTTTTTAAGTAATCTTGCTCTAAGAACACTTTTTAAACTTTTAGTTCTACCAAACTGTAGGTTAAAAACCCAGGGTAGTGAATCCAAACATTCTGGAGTTGTCACTATTACCCCATGCACTTCTGTGTAAACGTTTTAGAGAACATAAACTTTAAATAAGCCAAGAGCTTTCTCTTGAGACATTCATCTTAACATCCACTGACTACAGCTTTCATAGGATTAGTCTTTCCTAAGTTTAAAAAGTGATTTGTAAAGTGTAATGGATGCCCTGTTATTCAACAAAATTAAGACTGATAGTTGTTTGATAAAAAAATTAGGAGGATTTTAAAAATTACTTGTAGATATCAGAATCATTTTATTGTAACTTAAATATGGAAAAGTACAGCATAGGAAATACAGTCAGTGATACTACAGTAACTGTGTATGGGGACAGTGGTAACTACACTTATCATGGGGAGCATTGCATAATGTATAAGTTGTTGAATCATTATGTTATACACTTGAAACTAATATAATATTACATGTCAACTACAATTTTAAAAAATAATTTTACTGAGCATTATAACATCTCCAGAAATTCTAAATTATATGGGTGGAAGCTAAAAAAAACTTCTATATTCTTCAAGGAGAGAATACCACCAATAACTACTTGATAATGACCCTGACTTCTTGCAGGAAATTAGCAGTCTCAGAAAAACTCTTTACCCCTAACAATGAACAATCCTTCCTCTTCTGAAATTCTCCAAACTGTCTGCTTGATTGGCTTTCAGCCAACCAATCACTGAGAAATGTACCTGAAGACCAGTTAGAACATCTCTCCCACTTCCAAAAACCACATCTTAATAAAATATCTGCCAATTATTTAAAAAAATACATATGTATTCATTCACAAATCTTTCACTGTAAGGCCAATCCCCCCTTTTCTTTAATGTGAGTTCACTGACTAGAGCCTTTAACTTCTTGCAAAAACTATACATATACACACCCATAACTTCTAATTCAAACTTCTCTAAAGTGAAGATGATGAGCACTTTGGTGGCTCAAGTGGTTGAGAGTCTGACTGGATTTCAACTCAGGTCGTACTCTGGTGGTTCATGAGTTTAAGCCCTGTGTTGGGCTCTGTGCCATCAGTGCAGATAGCCCCTCTCTGCCTCTCCTCACTCCCAAAATACATAAATGAACTCTAAAAAAAATAAAGAATAAAATCTAAAACTTTTGTGAAGCAACTGAAGCATAGAATCATTTTAGATTTTCATAACTTCCCCTCAAACTTTTATATTGTTCATCTATACTAAATTCAACAGCAATTTTTAAAGTCTCTCCTTCACTGGATCTTTCCAGTCACTTTAGTTTTCACTGACTCTTTTCATTTTCATGTATCATCGGTTTCTTTGATATTTTGTTAAGTTATGCCATGAAAATAATAAGTTCAAATGGCATTAAACAGATTTGGGAACAACCCAAGTGACTCCTGGAACACACAAACTCAGTGATAGGAAAGGAAAAGTAGAAGTACCCTAGAGAACGGCCTCTTAAGCCTTGACAGTTCTGCCTGCTGTGCTGTTAACACATTCTATAGAGAATATCTAAAGAGCAGTTTTAATCAAGTGTGGTTAAGGAGTTTCTACTGCAGGTGGTTTGCTCTCTTTCAGGCACCCAGAGCCTTTTGCTTTGGTTCCCCACTGAAACTTCCCTCAAAAGCCTGCGGCACTAAGGAATTTTATCACTTTTCCCTCTACTGTTCCCATATCAAACCTCGTAAGTGGACAGGGATGACTATTCATCACTTACAGAGTAATTAATATTAAGATGTCAGTGACTCGCTTTAGTGCACGGTAATTTGGAATTTCATTATAATTATTTCATTAAAGCTTCCTGGCAATACGAGTAAGAGAAGGGACAGCAAACTTTTTCTGTAAAGGGATAGATAATAAATATCAGATATAAATATCAGGCATTACAGGTTACTGTTGTATACGCTTCTTTGTCTTTGGTTGTTTTATATAGAAAGAGGGCAGTGACCAGATCTGAACCATGGTTTACCAACCTCCACTATAAGATAAAGTACAATAGGCAACAACGTGTCCCTCTTCCATATACTATAACACATTTGTAGCGACTAACATTTACTGAAAGCTTACAGTGTGCCAGCTATTGCGTTAAGTGTTTTGTGTATATCACCTGATTCAATCATCACAACTATTCTATGCTATTACTATAATTATTCTTTTCAGAGATGAAGAAATTGAGACTTGAAGACATTAAGTAACTTCCCAACCATTCTATAAATGGTAGAGCCATAATCTAAACACAGTAAGACTGACTTCTGCATTACTAAAATATACACTTCTGAAAAAGCTTTCAGGTGAACATATAACTAATACATACTTATGGCACAAACTAGAACATTGACCTGATTCAGTGCTGATTTGCTAAATCTTGAGGAAAAAAAATTTAAGGGAGAACTGAACACTTTAAGTCAATGAATGAAAGTCTAATGGTATAATATTAGGCACTGAAAAGAAACATATTTTGGAAAGGATATCAGATCTAGAATGTCAAAGCTAAAATCAAGAATCACTGCCACATTTTTTCTTTTTTTTTTTTAATTTTTTTTTTTTTTTTCTGGGAGAGAGAGAGANGCGCCCCACTGCCACACTTTTTCAATAAAGCAGCACAATGAAATCTTAATTATGGAACACAGAAGTGTAAGAAGCAGACTATCTTAAAAATGTAACAGGTTTGGGGTGCCTGGCTGACTCAGTCAGTAGAGGGTGGAACTCTTGATATGAGGGTTTTAAGTTTGAGTCCCATGCTGGGTATAGAGATTACTTAAAAATAAAATCTTTAAAAAAAAATGTAACATTCAGGGGCGCCTGGGTGGCTTAGTCGGTTAAGCGTCCGACTTTCGCTTAGGTCATGATCTCGCACTTCGTGGGTTCGAGCCCCACATCGGGCTCTGTGCTGACTGCCAGCTCGGAGCCTGGAGCCTGTTTCAGAGTCTGTGACTCCCTCTCTCTCTGACCCTCCCCTGCTCACGCTGTCTCTCTCTCTCTCTCCTAGAAATAAATAAAACATTAAAAAAATTTTTTAAAAAATGTAACATTCAACTTCTCTCAGAAAACACTACAATAATAAATAATGCCATAATATAGAAGATGGGCAATAGATTGGGTCAGGTACAAACTTAGGGGTAGGCTGAAGATGACAGAAGGAAATACAAGAAGACACAAACGTACACTTCATCTAGTGACTGAGAGCAATTTGGGCAGGGATATGATGTTACAGAGGTCTATAAAAAAGAATAAAGTGTAGTAGTGTCCCAGGAAGCAGTACTCAGGAAAGGAGTAACCTAACAAACAGGATCAATGAACTCTAATGGGTACTCCTTTTATTATATATAACCTCCCTCCTGTCAAATAAAAAGAGCTCTCTTCAGTTCTCCTTTGAGTAGAAGTATTGGAAATAACAAGGACATGAGTGAAGAGGATGCTTCAGAGGGTGAAAGACCTATGTAGATGGGAGAAAAGTACAGTAAATGTGACTGTTCCTGGAGGCTTATTGCTGTTCCACCATTCCTTGGATTGGGGGGAAATGCAGGTGATTCAAACCATGTTTCTCTGCTTGCCTCACATAAGCAAAGTGCATACAGGCGGTTGCTGCCATCACCACAAAAGCTTGTATCAAAGGCCTGGATGATAATAGCAAATACCCATACAGTACTTTAAAGTAATTTAATCCTCATAATCACCCTTTGAGATGAGTACTTTGAGAATCTCCATGTTTAATGAGGATGGTGAAGCACAGGACAGTTAAACACCCAAATTTACACAGCTAAAAGACAGTAGAGTTAGAATTCAAACCCAGGCAGAAAGGTTCCACACACAGGTCANTGAACCCATGAACCACGAGATCATGACCTAAGCGAAAGTCGGACGCTTAACCGACTAAGCCACCCAGGCGCCCCGGTCACATGCTCTTAAACACTGTTATAAAATTACTTCTTTGGCTTAACTGTGCTACCACAAGCAACTGATTGGCATGAGACTGTGTTAAAGCACTGCTGTGAAGAGCTCCAGGCACTAAGCTGGGGATCAAAATAAAGACAGGACAGAGCAACTACCAACTGGAAAGATAATCTTGAAAGATCCAGATATCAGGCATGTTTCTGAGGGAGGAACTTGACCACGAGGGAAAGACAGGGACTCAAAAAAGAAGAAACTACATCATTACCACAACAATTTGGACATATTAAACTAGCAAACTAAACTGTTATCAAATAGAGACGCAATGTGAGTATAATTCTGACCATGAATCCTGGTATTTGTGAGTACTTACCTGATCTTTTAATATGAGTACATATAAATTACAAATTAAAACAGCCATATCACAAATGGATTTTTAGTCATACCACTAAGATAAGTGCTGACATTGATTAGCTAGAACAAGAAGTTATTCAGAAAGTTCTGATGTTGGGCTTTAGACTACATGACATGAATATGTGTCTTCTGAACTACTGACATAATATTCCTTAAATTGAGTAATAAAATTATTATGTACTAAATAAACAGAGAGTTGTTCAAGTTTGGACCAGAATGGCAATCTTGAGATTCAGAATTTGCCACTGTAACTCACATAAGTGTGCTAACAACAAAGTAAGAACACTTAAGCCAGATCTTCTTAGCACATATGCTCAGGAAACTGCCTTTCTAGGGAGTCTATATTTTTATTGCTATGTGAACAAAATAAACCAGAAATGTGAGCAAGAACTCTTCTGGAATATAAACCTAATATTCTAGATCCAGTTCCTAAAACATAGTCCACTGTCAAGCAGTACACAGAGGCCAAATATAGACACTGTTTGAGAATATACTGCAAATGATCACAAGGTCGTGCTGTCCCTGTATGACAACAATAACCTTAGGGCTCTGTAACTAAAACTCTGGTAGGATTGCATGTGGTTTCAAGAAAACCCTGAACACAGAATATAATTAATCTTTATAATAAAATTGCATTGCCCCCCTTCCACCAAAAAGAAAGACAGAAACATACACATGTGTATACACACACGATTTGGGAAATATATATCCACGATATGGAAAATATATTAATGAATCTGTATTGGGGCGCCTGGGTGGCTCAGCTGATTAAACGTCTGACTCTTGGTTTCAGGCAAGGTCATGTTCTTAAGGCTCGTTGAGTCCGAGCCAGATTTTGGGCTCTGCGCTGATACCATGGAGTCTGCTTAGGATTCTCATTCTCTCTCTCTCTCTCTCTCTCTCTCTCTCTCTCTGTTTGTCCCCTACTCACGCTTGCTTCCTCTCTCTCAAAATAAACATTTAGAAGTATAAATAATTGTGGTATACTCTGTATTTTACTATATATAATGCAGATTTCATAAAAATTTGAAAAAAATGTGGATATGTATGTACTTATAGTTACAAAATATATGTTCCCAAGAGAAAAGTTCAAATTTTAAATGATAAACAGACTGATTAAAACTGGTAATCCTAGAGTTTAGTAATGTACTTCTGTCACAACTGGCAAAGTCAATATGATTTTTGAGAGCACAAACATCACTACTGTTGGCATGATGGAGTCTTAATATCTAAACCCATTGCTAATTTCATCAAGAATGTGCACCCTTGAACCTACAAGACTGCTTCTTGCCATTGCAAATAGTCTGGCTCTTTCTCTTCAGGAGAACCAGAGTAATGTATTAACATTCTATCTGAAACACAAAAAGAGGGAGAAAAAAGACTGGGCTCTTCCATTTTCTGGTTCTGTTTCTAGTCCCTTTTGAGGCCCATCTGTACTTCTTTCCCTTGAATTCCAAAAGAAAATCTGTATTTCTTATTAAAATTTGTTCTTCTTTTAAGCAGATTTTAGTTACTTGCAAAAAAGAGTAGGATTTAATTTGAAATCCAAAAGCCTAGAATGTCTAAGCAACCCAATTCTAAAGGATAATACTGGTTTTTAAAAAGTACATTGAAATATTAAACCTTCTAATCAACGCTATTCATAAGAATATCTATTCTGAATCAAAGACTTTGAGCCAAAATGCATCCAGAGAAAATACATGCTATTCATGTAAAAGTAATCATTCTCAATACGATAATGCCTGCGAAATTAAAAACTGCATTTAATTACATTTTCTGTGACAGTGGCTTTCAAACCTATTTTAGGCAACAGAATATTTTCTCCTAATGAAATCTTAGGTTCATGCCCAAAGCAAAGCAGAGACCAGCTCTGGCTGCAGCACGCACACATGCCTGGGTGGGCCGATGCGTGCCTGTGTGAGCCTCAGGCAGGAAACCCTGCCTGATGTCCAACATTTTCCCCCTGTCAGAGACCCCATGAGTCATCACCATGAAACCCTTGTTACTTTTGTGAATAAGAGCTTGAAAACCACTGTGCTAGAAAGAGACAGCCACCATTTTAATCTTTATTTTCACAACCAAGACATCAAATCAACCATGTGCCTATTTACCTGTGAGCTTTAAAACTTTTTCCATCAACATAAATATCAATATCTGGGCAACACTGTCTCACGTAAAGTTTCAATAAATCTTCTCCTAATTCAGATGCAGGATCCAGGTCATAATTATCTTTAAAAGAGAAAAAAAAATAATTTATTATAAATATTATTATANAATTTAAAAATCATCTATATCTTGCTTTGAAATGTAAATCTCAACTTGTATTTAAATATAAATATACCTTTTAATATATATACACATTTAAATGTAGAAAATATTATATAAAATTATATACCAAAATTGAAGCCACTTAATGAACTCTGACTTAGGATGTTAGAAAATTTTCCAATTTTGATATCCTTTTTCACTACCTAATTCCTTCCTACTTTTGTTCATGAATTTTTGGTGAGAATGACCCTTAAGCCAACAGATATTCAACTGTAACCAGTGGGATTTATGGAGTACTTACTATGAGTTTATATACAGTATAGAAAAATAAAGAAAATAAATATTTTAAAAAGTATCTCTACTTCAAAAGATTCATCATTCAGAAAGTGAGAAGTGAAATACAAAACATGTTTACATTTTAAGAAATTAAGTAAATCTGGTGAGGATCTGTCACTGGGGACAGATTCCCACTAACCAAATGTACAACTTTATAAATTATATATTTATAAACCTGAATGTCATTATTGGCTCTACACCAAAAGAGAGCCAGAATCCAACCATAACTCAGTATCTCCATGGCTACCACCACAGTCCAAGCCACCATCACCTCACACCTCGATTTCTGCGATAACTTCCCAACACATCTCCCACTCTTGACTCCCACAGTCTATTTTTGACAAAGCATTCAGAGGCATACTTTAAAATGCAATTCAAATCATGATCCATCCCAGTTCAAAACCTTATGGCTCTCTCCATTTTTTTTACAGTAAAAGCCAAAGTCTTACAATGGTTTACCAGTAAAAGCCAAAGTCTTACATCTGGCTCCTCACCATGCAGGTGGCTGGGGACTAGTCCGAGCTTTCTGATCCTGGAGGGCCACAGCTGCCCAATGCAGGCTGATGGTGTACATACTGTGCACTTGACTCTTACCTGCATAATAGGATAACCCTTAGTGTCAGAAATGAATTGTTGGATACCCAGTTGGTATTGGAGAACGGGTTGGTGTGGGGGAAAAAACCACCCATATTTGGGTGTCAGAAGTGGTGCCAAGAAAAAAACCACAATCACAGAAACCCCAAACTCAATGCTCCTCAAACTGAAGTCATCATTCCACTCTACCCTAATCTTCCTCTGCCTATAGTCCATAAGCCTGCCAAATAGTGCCACCCAAACTCTCTAAAATGGCTTATAAGGAGGGGTGCCTGGGTGGCTCAGTCAGTTACGCTTTCAGTGTCAGCCCAGGTCATGATTTTGCAGTCCATGAGTTTGAGCCCTGTGTTGGGCTCTGTCCTGACAGCTCAGAGACTGGAGCCTGCTTTGGATTCTGTTTCTCCCTCTCTCTCTCAAAAACAAACATTAAAAAATGGTTTATAAGGAAAGTGACCACTTGTCTTGTTTTGCCTGGGACAATCCCTGTTAATGCCTGTTGCCCCAGAATAATTATAAACTGCAATAATAATGGAACTTTTCACTCTTTCAAAAGTATCCCAATTTGGACAATAAGAAATAAGATCATCCTTTATATAAGGCTTTCAGTGATCCAGTTTCTGCTTATATCTCCATCTCTTATATCTTCATCTCTTACTGTGACCATTGTTTTCCCCTCTTCCACCCCAGTCCTAAAACAAACTATTTCCAGTCTTCAAAATTTGCTACATGCCTGGGGTCTTTCTGCCTCTAAGCATGTTTTTTCCTTTGCCTATATTACTTCTCCCCTAAACTCTCTTGCCTGGTTAACGCCTGCTTTTTTCCCCCTGAGATTCAACTCAGATATCACTCCTTTCCTGTAGCTTTCTCATCCTTTACCTGGACGCCCAGATCCAGGTAAAATGTGCCTTATCTATGTCCTCATCACACTCTGTGTATATTCTATCTGACTGTATCTCCTTCTAGACTTCAGGACAGGAACATTATCTGTTTTGTTCACTCTTATACCTTCAAAACCTATTGCAAAGTCAATACTCCATTTAAAAATGTGATAATTAGGAAGCACCTGGCTAGCTCAGTCGGTAGAGCATGCGATCATTGATCTTGGGGTTGTGCCCCACGTTGGGTGTAGATATTACTTAAAAATAAAATAGTTAAAAAAATGTATGTGATAATTAGAATAGCATTCCAGGAACAAAGAGCAAATGCAGAGCACAGAGGTAAGAATATACAATTCTGTCAGGGAAATGCCAAGTAATTCAGTTAAGACTAGAGCTCAAGGAATATTAGGGGGTTGTGAAGAGAAGCAGCAACAGAGTTCCAGGCAGGAGCCAGTACACAAATTCCCTTATGTCACTGGAAAGATTTTGAAATTTACATTAAGGCTATGGGAAACTACTGAAGAATTTTAATAAGGGAAGTGCCATGATCAGATCTATAGTTAACAAACATTATTCTATAATATATAAATGGAAAGTGGCACAATGAGAAGCCTGGCAACCAGCAGGCATGCAAAATCTCAAGGAAAATTGCCAGGACCCAAAATTTAAAAAATGGCATGAGGATAAAGAAGTATTTAAGAATATTTAACAGAGGGGCACCTGGCTGGCTCAGCCGGAGAAGCATGCAACTTTTGATCTCAGTGTCATGAGTTCCAGCCCCATGTTGGGTATAGAAATTACTTAAAAAGATAAATAAACTTTAAAAACTATTTAGGAGATAAATCAACAGGGGCGCCTGAGTAGCTCAGTCAGTTAAGCATTTGACTTCAGCTCAGGTCATGACCTCATGGTTTGTGGGTTCAAGCCCTGTGTCAGGTTCTGTGCTGACAGCTAGTTCAGAGCCTGGAGACTGTTTCAGATTCTGTGTCTCCCTCTCTCTCTGACCCTCCCCTGCTCACAGTGTCTTTCTCTCTCTCAGAAAAAAAAAAAAAAAAAAAAACATTAAAAAAAAAGACTTTTAAAAGGAGATAAATCAACAGACAGAGTCATGGATATAATGAAGAGTAAAAGAATAACTGAGTAGACGGTTAAGAACAGAATGGGTTGGGGGGTGCCTGGGTGGCTCAGTCGGTTAAGCGTCCAACTTCGGCTCAGGTCATGATCTCGCAATTCGTGGGTTTGAGCCCCGTGTCGGGCTCTGTGCTGATGGCTAGCTCAGAGCCTAAAGCCTGCTTCAGATTCTGTATCTCCCTCTCTCTCTCAGAAATAAATAAAACATTAAAAAAAAAAAAAAACTAGAATAGGTTGGGAGGTGGGACAGATTAAATTTTGAGATATTTAAGGTATATTTAGACAGATATGTCTACTCAGTGGTTGGATGGTAGGATACTCCAAAAAAAATGTAGGATCCTAATTATTTAAGGGGCAGAAAGATGATGTGCTCGTGAAGGAGACTGAGGAGTGCCAAGAAGGAAAATCAAGAGAACACAGTGTCATAGAAGTCAGAAGAAGTTTCAAGGAGGAAGACAATGACAGTCAGAAAGACTGCAAAGAAGTTAGTAAGGTGTAAACAAGTATCTGTTAAGCTGGTAGACATGAGGGTTTTCCAGGGAGTAATGGAGAAAGTAGTTATAAGGTAGGAAGTTGAGGGGTAAAGGAGCTCTTTTCTCTTACATTAGCAACTTGTTTGGCCACTTTAATGGGCTGCTGTGGAGCTGTGGCAGAACTCTACATGAGAGGCTAGAAAAATGGGTATAAATATCAGCTGTGCCAACTGCTCTATCTGTGTGGCTTTGCAAAAGTCCCTTATACTATTTTAGAGTCCTCATCTATAAAAATCAGCCTANGCACTTGGGTGGCTCAGTCGGTTGAGTGACCAATTCTTGATTTCAGCTCAGGTCATGACCTTGAGGTTAGTGAGTTCAAGCCCCTGTCAGTGTGGAGCCTGATTGGGATTTTCTCCCTCTCCCTCTCTCTCTCTGCACCTCCCCCCTGGCCCCCCAACCCCCACC
>NW_027533089.1:10429668-10508822 GCF_008692635.1 Crocuta crocuta
CCCCATGTGCTTTCTCTCTCAAAATAAATAAATAAACTTAAAAAATAAATAAAAATCAACCTATAACCACTTACATTTTAGAGCTATCTGAGATTAAATGAGATAAACTATATGAATGTATCTACTTCAAAGCCTAAGAGAGACATCCATTCATTGATTCACCATAGTTAGATATGGTTAACATACATATGAGGACTGTAAGTGGGCTTAAATCAATTTGGTTGTTATTGTTGCTGCACTAAACATCAGTAATAAAATCCTTTAGTTAACAGATATTTTCATATACATTACATTCAATTTTGCTACAATGCTTGTTTTGAAAATATCAGTTTGAGCTAACACAATTGATACATTAGGGAACAATTTGAGCATAATGTGAAATTTTCATTTGCTTTCATGCATTTCATTTCCTTATAGTTCATTCACAAGAAACACTAGGTCTGTGCAAAAATCTGCACCCAGATGAATGGAGCCATGGAAGAATACACAGAGCACACACAAACACCTTAAACATCTCCCAGATACCTCAGTTCACTGCATATGTTATGAGCCACATCCTCCACATCTGGTGTTACAAATTACCATCTGATAACCAACTGTTAGGAGACCATTTTCTATGAATATTTTTGCTTTTCTGTATAGTCTGACTTTTAAAAAAAATTTTTTTAATGTTTATTTTTGAGAGAGAGAGAGAAAGTGTAAGTGGGGAAGGGACAGAGAGAGGGAAGGAGACACAGACTCTGAAGCAGGCTCCAGGCTCTGAGCTGTCAGCATAGAGCCTGACACGGGACTCGAACTCACCAACCACAAGATTATGACCTGAGCCAAAGCTGGACACTTAACGGACTGAGCCACTTAGGTGCCCCATGCATGGTCTGACTTTTCTGAGCAGAGCGTTGGAAAATTTGGATTAAGAAAGATTAAAGAACAAACATGTGTTGGAAGCTAGAGACAATGTGATGTTTCAGAAAGATGTGCAGATTTTCCTCCCCTCAAAATCATTTCCCTGAAAACAAACAAACCAACAAACAAACCATTTCCCTATACTCCAGGGCGGGGAAGCTACCTTTCTCACTCTTTACCAGGGAAGACTTATTTGGTAAATAAATACCCCTCCCTCCTACCCTACCTCCCTGTCTCTCTCTCTCCATCTCCACATCTACCTCTATATGCTGAGGAGGATGGGCAGATCTGCCAGTAGCCTATGAAAGTCTCCTAATTTTGGTGTTCCTCTCTTGTGTTGCAACGCCACTCCATGTACAGGGTAACATCAGGCCACATAACCTTGTGGGAACTGGGGGTTAGGAACTGGTACTAAGACACTATGTAAGTAATAAACAGTCAATTTTCTGATCCAGAGACTTCAAGTTTCCTGTTAGAATATCTATTACTATATCTGTATCATTTATACTTCTGTCTATCTGTACCTATTCCTGTACACTTAACATCCTCCTTCTGCCAATTCACAATAGTTCACAAACTGTAACCCTTCTGACACTCAATTCCACAAACTAAAGTTACTTTTCAAGGTCAAACACCATATTTACTGTAGTGTTTATGTATCTCTTAACAACTTAACATATGTAAAACCATATCATTTTTGTCAGATTCCTATTTTTTTGGAACATGTCACAACAAAATTTTCAGTATTTTTTTGTCACAATAAAATACAATGATGATTTTTATGTTGCATATTGTTTTTAAGTAGTGCATACATTGTGTTATAACAGAACTGACTCTATAGTCTGCTAAAGCTTTTACTGGTATAGATTAGAATAAGGATGATGACATGTGGAGGTTTAAGAGGAGAATTGTGAATTATATGTGTATTTATTCATAAAAATCCCATCCTAAATTGTTTGGGAAAACTAGGAGAACTAGGGGTTGACTATAGTTCACTTACCCATAAAAAATTTACTTTTATTACATCTACTTTCATTTTACCTTTATTTCATTTACGTATAAATTGAGATCAGTGGAGCTGATTTTTGAAATGTGTTTTTCTCCAACTTTCTCAGCTATAAAATTTTATAAAAACCCACCAAAAAATAACTCACCATTAGAAATTAAATTGTGCACTCCATCACTGATATCCTCTGGAACTTCATGCGTCTGGAGAGAACAATCAGATGACTTTTTACTGAAGAACTCTACAGATGATCTTCCATTGTTATCAGTGCAGATTCCAAAGCTGGAGTCACATTTCTTTTGTGGCATTCCCCTCTCCACTATCTTTTTCCTAAGAATTTCTTCTTCATAGTTTCTTATGTTTCTGTCTGATGAATATACAATCCTAAAAGAAAATGTAAAGTATTACTAAAAATGTTAGCTCTTCTTAAAAATTAGTTTACCAAGTGCTGCTTTCTTATAAAACAACTACATAATTTTGACTATTTCTATCTGGACCAAATGGAAAAAGATCGATCTTAAAGAGCAGAAAATTTTAAAAGTAGTCTATAAAATATTTTGATGTTAGGAATATATAATGCTATCAAACTAGATAACCTAGATGAAATGGACAATTCCTAGAAAGACACACACTACCACACCTGACTTAAGAAAAAACAGAATAACTGAATAGACCTATACCAACTAAAGAGACTGAACTAGTAATCAGAAACTTTCCACAAAGAAAAATCCAGGACTAAACTGCTCCACAGGTGAACCTGACCAAGTGTTTGAAGAATTAACACCAATCCTTCATAACCTTTTCCAAAAAACATAAATCAGAACACATCCTAACTCATTTGGAGGCCATTATTACCCTGATACAAAAGCTGACAAAGACATCATAAGAAAACTACAGATTAATATTCCTTATTAATATGGATGAAAAAATTCCTTAGCAAAGTAAAGGCAAACTGAATCTAGCAACATATAAAAAGTATTATATACTACAAACAACTGGGGTTTATTTCGGGAATTCAAGAATAGCTAAACAAATAACAATCAATATTATACAATATATGCCATAATCTGAATATGTGTATACCCTCAAAATTCATAAGTTGAAAACTAATGCCCAATATGGTAATATTAGGTAGGAGGTGGGGCCTTTGAGAGGTAATTAGGTAGAGCCCTCATTAATAGGATTAGTGCCTTTATAGAGGAGGCTCCAAAAAGATCCCTCTCTTCCTTCTACCATGAGCACAATGAGAAGTCAGCATCTGCAACCCAGAATAGGGTTTTCACCAGAATCCTACCATACTGGCACTCTGACCTTGGACTTCCAGCTTCCAGAATGGTGAGAAATTTTTGTTGTTTATATGCCACCCAGTCTGTAGTATTTTGTTACAACAGCCCAAAGACCTCACAAAACCCTTTAAACTTAGTCCTCTTAGCAGGACTAAGATACCGTATCAACAGGACAAAAAACCACATGATCACCTCAATAGATGCAGAAAAAGCATTTGACAAAATCTAATACCCTGTCATGATAACACACTAAAAAACACTAGGAATAGAAGGAAAGTCCCCAACCTGATAAAGAACATCTATGAAAAACCCACAGCTAATACTGTATTTAATAGTACAAGACTGAAAGCTTTCCTTCTAAGATCAAAAAGGATGCCTGCCTGCTCTTACTATTTCTATTCAACATTTACTGGAGGTTCTAGCCAGGGAATTCGGCAAGAAAAAGAAGTAAGAGGCATCTGGATTGAAAGAACAAGGAAATCTATCTCTATTTACAAATGGCAAACTTATATACAGAAATCCTTGGAAATCCACTCCAAAAACTATTTGCTAAACAAGTTCTATAAGGTTGCAGGACACAAAATCAATATGCAAAAATCAACCATATTTTTAGATACTAGCAATGAACAATTCAAAACAAAATTAGAAAATAATACCATTTATAAAAGCATCAGAAAGATAAAACACTTAAAGATATATTTTAGAAAAAAGCATGACTTGTATGCTGAAAGCAATTTTATAAATGGAAATACATTCTACATGATTTAATATTGTTAGGATGGCAGTACTCTGGGGCATCTGGGTGGCTCAGTAGGTTAAGCATCCAACTTCAGTTCAGGTCATCATCTCTCGCAGCTTGTGGGCTCAAGCCCCATATAAGGCTCTCTGCCGTCAGCGCAGAGCCCACTTCAGATCTTCTTTCCCCCTCCCCGCCCCTCCCCCACTAGCACTCTCTTTCTCTCAAAAATAAATAAACATTAAAAAAAAAAGGTGGCAGTACTCTCTCAATTGATCTACAGATATAATGTATTCCCTATCAAATTTCAACTACTCTTCTGCAGAAATCAAAATGCAAGGGACCCAGAATAGTCAAAGCAATCTTGACAAAGAACAAAGTTTGACGATTCATAAGTTCCCAAATTCTAAGCTTCCTACAAAGCTACAATCATCCATATATGTGCTACTGACATGAGAAAACGTATAAATCAGTGGACTAGAACTGACTGTCCAGAACTACGTATATGTGCAACCAATTTTTAACAGTGTTGTTATTTTTGTGATTTATAACATTAAATATATATTTGGTCTTTGTCTACTGCTCCTGGCACTTATTTTCTAAAGCCCTTATATATAATTTCCTATGCAAGAGCCATAGAGACATCTTTTGTTATAACACTTAGCTTTGTTCCTGGCTTCTGAAATAGCTCCAGAGGGATAAAAGTGAAATGGATGGCTTTTCTTATTCATAACAAGCCCTTTGAACCACAGCAGAGTTTACCTTAATGAGCCAAGTGACATTTGGAAAGCTACCAAGGATGGGCACTGGTTGGCAAGAAAGAATCATCAACAGCCAATAATTTAATCCATCAGGCCGAGGTCATAAAGCCTCCATACCTAAAGGATGGGATTTGGAGAACCTCTTTGTTGGTGAACACATGGAGGTGCTGGGAGACTGGTACACCCAGAGAGGGCATGGGAGCTCCAAACCCCTTCTCATATCCTAGCCCTTTGAATCTCTTCCATCTTCTTGTTCTTGAGTTATATCCTGTTCTAGTAAATTTGCAATCTAGCAAATATAATCTTTTCCTGCATTCTGTGAGCTATTCTAGCAAATTAATTGAACCTAAGAAAGGGGTTATGGGAACCTCCAACTCACATCTGGTTGGTCAAAAGCACAAAGAAGAAACGACTTGGACTTGCAACTGACATATGAAAAGGTTGGGGACAGCCTTATGGGATTGAAGTTTTAATCTGTAGGATCAAATAATATCTCCAGGTAGTGTCAGAATTGAGTTAAATCTGTAGGACACCCAGCTGCTGTCTGGAGAATCTCAGAATTGCTTGATGTGGGGAAAAATTCCCACCCATTTAGTGACTAGGAAGGTCAGAAGTGACATATTCTCTGAGTAGAGTATTAAAAGTAAAGGAGACACACAGTTTTTCCTTTATAGGTGTCCAGACAATCCAACAGAAAAAGACTTGGCTCTTCAAAAGTTGGTGCTGAGACAACTGGATCTCCAAATGCAAAAAAGCTGGTACGAGCTTCACAGTAGACATAAAAATTAATTGAGAATAGTTGAAAGATCTAAATGTAAGAACTAAAAAAGTATACACAAGCATAAATCTTCATGGCCTTGGATTAGGCAACAGTTTCTTACGTATAACCCCCAAAACACAAGTAACAAAAAAAGACAAATAAAATGAAAAGCATAGAAATTATAAACTTTTGTACTTTCAAGAACACTATGAAGAAAGTTAAAACACAACTCACAGAATGGGAGAAAACATTTGCAAATCACATATCCGACAAGAAACTTGTACCTAGAATATATAAAGAATTTTTTAAATCCTTTTATATAGAATAAAATTCTTATACAGAGATTATATAACAAATAAAAACAGGGTGCTTAGGTGGCTCAGTCAGTTAAGTAGCCAGCTCTTGATTTTGGTTCAGGTCATGATCTCACGGTTCATAGGATGAAGCACCATGTTATCAGGAAAGAGCCTGCTTGGAATTCCCTCTCTCTCTACCCCTCTCCTGCTTGTGTGTACTCTCTCAAAATAAACAAACATTATAAAAATAACAAAAAATAAATACAGAATATATAAAGAATTTAAAAATATAAACAATTCAATAATATAAAGATAAATGATTCCATTTAAAAATGGGCAAAGAATATGAATAGAGATCAGGACACCTGGGTGGCTCAGTTGTTTAAGAATCTGACTCTTGATTTCAGATTGTGTCATGATCTCGCTGTTCATGAGTCCAAGCCCTGCACTGGGCTCTCCTTGGGATTCTCTCTCTCTTCCTCTCTCTCTGTGACTCCCCAGCTTATGCTCACACTCTCTCTCTTTCAAAATAAATAAACTTTTAAAAATTATATATAAAAAAAAGAATGTGAATGCAGCTTACCTAAGAAAATATATAATAGCCAATATGCACACAAAAAAGATATTCAACATCATAAGCCATCAGAGAAATGCAAATCAAAACCACAATGAGATACCCTTCACACCTACTAAGGTGGCTATAATCAAAATGACAGATAATAACAAGTGTTGTCAAAAATGCAGAGAAATTTGGAATCCTCATACATGTTGGTAGGAATGTAAAATGGTGTAGCCTCTTTTGAAAAGAGTCTGACATTTCCTCACAAGTTTACCATATTACCCAGCAATTTTCCTCCTAGGTATATAATACAAGAGAAATGAAAACATGTTCACACAAAAATTTGCACGTGAATGTCACAATGAAATTATTCATAACAGTCAAAGAGTGAGAACAATGCAAATGTCTATCAACTCATGAATGGATAAACAAAATATGGTATATTCATATGCATAGAAGAGATTTAATATAGCAGCCTTGACTACTATCTTTTAAAAGATTTAATTATAAGGTTTATAAGGTTTAATTATAAGGTTATAAGGTTAGCCCTTGGCTGGTATCTGAGAACATGATTTCTAGAGTTTTCCTGGCAGTCTAGAAATGATAAGGGTGGCTTGTTATGGCTAAACTATTTACACGAACAATATGGTTAATGCTAAACATCTGCTTGCCTTCCAGGAGTATGGACTATGGATGCACAATAGACACAGGGTGCCTAGAGGACAAATGCCTAGTAAAAACCCTGGGCACTGAGCCTCTAATGAGCTCCCCTGGTTGGCGACATTTCAGAAGTGTTGTCACAACTCATTGCTAGGTGAATTAAGCATGTCTTGTGTGACTCCACTGGAAGAAGACTCTTGGAAGCTTGTGCCTAATTTCATGGACTTCACTTCATATGCCTTTTCTCTTTATTTCTTTTGTAATAAATCATAGCCTAGAATATGACTATATGCTGAGTCCTAGGAGTCCTCCTAGCAAACCATCAAACCTGATGATGATCTGGGTGATCCTTTATCCATCATACAATGGAATATTCAGCCATGAAAACCAATAAAGTACTTGATAAACATCACAACATCAATGAACCTTGAAAACATCACACTAAGTTTAAAAAGCCAGACATAAAGGGATATGTACTATATGATTCCATTTATAGACCATTAGAGTACTAGCTGGTAAAGTATTAGTTGGAAGGGAAATGAGGTCAAGAAAGGGTTCTGTTATTTTCAAGGTGGGGATAAAATATCGTGTTTATACACTGATGAGAAGATTCAAGAGAAAAGAAACTCCTTTGGGGAAATTTGAAGTTGCTGGAGCAATGTCCTTCAATAGGTGAAAAGAAATAGGGTGAGATCTGATAGACAAGTGGAGAGAAGGTTATAGAAGCACTAATAGTTCATCACTAGTAATGGGAGAGAAGACAAAACATATGGTGCAAATGCAACTAAATGAATATATGTGGGAACAGTTTGTGAAATTTCTCTTCTAATAGCTTTGGTATTTTTAGTGAAATAGAAAGAAAGGTCATCAAGTGAGAATGAAGAGGAGGGAAGAACGGCAGAAGGTTCAACAAAAAGGAGCTGTGAAATAATCTAAGACAAAAGGAGAGCAAATGAGACTAGGGAAATAAAGTATGACTGCATGACTGCATGCAGTGCATGACTGACAGTCAGCACTAAGTGCCTACTTAAGGTTCATGGCCTTGATTTAAAGTGAGACCAATTAGCATGTGTTTTTCTCCAGCTATTCAATTGTGTGGATGCTGGAGTGGAATAGTCAAAGAGCTGGATTTAAGGTTTGGGGTTTTGATTTGCAAATAAGACAAATTCAGATGGGACAAGGGAAGAGAGACTGTATGTACAGGAAGTGATATAATGACAAAAAATTTTAAGCTAAGTAAGGACAGAATTGAGCACGTTAGAGGATAAGAGACAATAAAAGTGAAAAAAAAAAGTCATTGCAGGCCCTGATAGAAAAAAGTCATTGCAGGCCCTGATAGAAGCAATAAAGTATTAGATTTGGGAGTTTTAAAGGAGTGTGCTAGAAAGATAGGAGGTAGAAGTCGGAGGTTGAAATGCTCGGAATCAAGATTATAGAGGGTTGCAGTTATTGATAACAATACGACTTCGGATTTCACATGGTACTGTAGTGTAGAGAACAAGATTATTGGAAGACAAGAATTAAAGAAATCAAGAGGCACATACTGGAAGCAATACTTATGTGGCAACTGTAATAACCAAGAATTACACTGCCAGAAAAACTGACAAGAATTTCTTTGAGAAATGAGGAGGACTGACTTCCGGAAAAGATGGTGGAGTAGGAGGATCCTAAACTCATCTTACCCCATGGATATAACTAAGTAACACCCACATCAGTGGAAATAGCCCAGGAAACAAACTGAAGACTGGCAGGACAGACTCTCCACAGCTAAATGTAGAGAAGAGGCCACATTAAAAAGGGTAGGAAGGGTTGGAGATGCTGTCAGGAGGCAAAGAGCCCTTGGGGCTGTCCTTGGGAGGGAGGGAAGCCATGGGTGTGAAAAGGATGCAATGGGTATGAAGAGGACCAGACTCAGCAACAGGGGATCCATAGGGAAAGCTGAATCCCACTAACATTTGGCTTTGAAAATCATGCGGACTTAACACCTGGAACTTCAAAAATCAAAAGCAGAGCTGTAGGAGAGCCGGGAGTCTCTGCCTTTAAACAGAAAGCACAACAAACAGCCATGAGGAAATACAGCATAGAGTTAGCAGTTTGAAAACTGCCTGGGGCTTATGGGAAGGGGATTTATTTACTAATCCCAGAGTGTGTAGGGACAGGGATCTTAGGGAACTTCTCCATAAACAATAGAGCTGAAGGGCACCATTTCCCTCCCCCACAGCAAAGCCTAGATGCACAGACACCTGCGGGAACCAGCATAGCATGTACACTCTCCACCTAGCTTGCTAATGGTGTGCCCCTCCCCCACTCCCATTCTCCTATAGAAATGCCTTCCCCATCATGGCCTAGGCAGGACTTTTCCCCAGGGGCTGCAGGCCTTCACAGGCAACTGACACAGACGTACTAGCTCCTCACAGCCCATCCTGCATTCTCCTGCAGATGGGCCCTATTCAACACACCCTTGGCTAGAGCCCATCCAAAGTAGTCTACAAACCTGGCAGTGTGCAAGAAGCTCTATGAGGGGCCATCACCACTTCAATGTGACTCCTGCTCCAGGAGAGAGGGGAAAATAACCACACACAAAGGGAGCCCCAGAGTAGGCTGGGGACAGACATCAGGTTTGACTACAGGCCCCACCTACCAATGAAAGCTTTTTAGGGGACAACACAGGGAGCGGCCTTCCAGTTCCATGCTACTGCATCTCTGCCAAATGCCTAGTCTGACCCAATTAAGCCCAAAGCACCTCCAGACTGGCCCACTAATAAGAAAGGGACCAAACCCTGCCCACAATAGGCAAAGAGAGCCATTGCAGACAACTAGACTGAAGGCAAACATGGCTCAGCCACAACACTACGATGCACGCAACCTCACATAAAAGACACCTTGAAGCACCAGGTTCTGGTGAACAGGGGATATTATACTGCAGTGCACTATGGGACCTCATCTTCATAAGCCCACTACTCGCAAGAGGAGGAGACATAGATGATTTTCCTAACACAAATAAACAAATATTTTCTCTCTCAGAAAAGTAGACAAAATGAGAAGACAGAGGAATATATACTTTATGAAAGAAGAGGACAAAATCTCAGCAAGAGAGTTAAATAAAACAGAGATAAGTAATATGTCTAATAAAGAATTTACAGTGATGGTCAAGAAGATACTCACTGGACATAAGAAAAGGGTGGAGGGCCTCAGTGAGACACTCAACAAAGAGAGAGAAAATATGAAAAAGAACCAACCACAGATGAAGAACTCAGTAACTTAAATTAAAAATATACTAGAGGGGTAACTGGGTGGCTAAGTCGGCTGAACATCTCTTGATTTTGGGTCAGTTCATGATCCCAACGTTGTGGGATCAAGCCCTGTTGCAGGCTCCATGCTCAGCATGAAGCCTCTCTTCAGTGTAAAGATTCTCTCTTCCCACTAATACTCTCTCTCTCTAAAATTAAATTAAATTAAATTAAATTAAATTAAATTAGGGGCATCTGGGTAGCTGCGCTGGTTGAGCATCCAACTTCGGCTCAGGTTACAATCTTGTGGTTCTCGAGTTCGAGCCCCATGTTAGGCTCTGTGCTGAAAGCTCAGAGCCTGGGACTCCTTCAGATTCTGTGTTTTCCTCTCTCTGCCCCTTTGTCCACTCACACCCTGTCTCTGTCTCTCTCTAAAAAATAAATAAACATGAAAAATTTTGATTAAATTAAATTCACTAAAGGGAATAAACAGTAGACTAGAGGAAGTAAGGAAATGGATCTGCAACCTGGAAGACAGAGTAATAGAAAGTAATCAAGCTTTACAAGAGAGACAAAAATAATAAGAAAAATTAAAATGACTAAGGGAACTCAGCAACACCATCATACACTTGCATTTGCATTTCCATTATAACATTTGCATTATAGAGATCTCAGAAGGAGAAGAGACAGAAAAGAGGGCAGGAAATATATTTGAAAAATAATGCCTGAAAACTTTCTAAATGTGGGGAAGGAAACAGAAATCCAGATCTAGGAGGCACAGAGAGCACCCAACATAATCAACCCAAGGAGGTCGACACCAAGACATATAGTAATTAAAATGGTGAAAAGTGGTTGTAAACAAGAGAGAATTTTATTTTTTTTTAAAAGGGAATTTTTAAAGCAGTGAAAGAAAAGAAAACAGTTAAATTCAGGTCAAAACCTCATAAGATGATGAGGTGATTTTTCAGCAGAAACTTTGCAGACCAGAAGGGAGTGGCATGATATATTTAACATGGTGAAAGGAAAAATTCTGCAGCCAAGAATACTCTACCTAGCAAGGACATCATTCAGAATAGAAGGAAAAATAAAGAGTTTCTGAAGCAAACAAAAGTTAAAGCAATTCATCCCACTAAACCAGCTCTACAAAAAATTTTAAAGGGAACTCCTTGAGTGGAAAGGGAAAACCATAAATAGTTGTAATAAAAGTCAGAAGTACAAAAATAGTAAAATTAAGTATATCTACTAAAATCAGTCAAAAGATTCACAAAATAGAAGGATATAAAGTAGGACACCATATACCTAAAACAGAAAGGGGAGGAGCTAGGAATGGGTTCAAACTTAAGGGACCATCAACTTAATACAAACTACATGTTTAAGATGCCATATATATACCTAATGGTAAACATAAATCAAAAGCCAGTAATAGATATGCAAAAGATAAAGGAATTCAAGTATATCACTAAAGAAAGCCAGCAAACCATGATAGAAGAGAGTAGGAAAGAAACATAAAGAAGTAAAAAGACAGCCATAACACGTGACAAAATGGCAATAAGTCCATGCTTATCAATAATTACTTTGAATATAAATGGACTAAACACTCCAATCAAAAGACATAGGGTGATGGAAATGATAAAAATACTAAGACCCAGGGCACTTGGGTGACCATCTGGTTTAAGTATCTGATTTGATTTTGGTTCAGGTCATGATCCCAGGGTCATAGGATCAAGCTCCACACTGGGCTCCATGATGACCATGGAACCTGCTTGGGATTCTCTCTCTGCCCGTCTGTCCCTCTCCCCTGCTCACGCTGTATCTCTCTCTAAAAAAAAATTTTTTTTAAAAAAGTAAGACCTATCTATGTGCTGTGGATAAGAAACTCATTTCAGACCTAAAGACACATGCAGATTGAAAGTGAAGGGATGGAAAAGCGTTTATCATACAAATGGAAGTGAAAAGAACATCAAAGGAGTAGAACTTACAATGGAAAAAATGGACATTAAAACAAAGACTATAACAAGAGACAGAGAAAAACACTATACAACCATAAAGGGAATAATCCAACAAGACGATATAATAAGTGTACATATTTATGCACCCAACATGAAAGCACCCAAATACATAACACAGTTAATAACAAACATAAAGGAATTAATCAATAGTAATACAATAAAAGTAGGGGACTTCAATTCCCCACTTAATTCAATGGGCTGATCATCCAAACACAATCAACATGGGAACAGTGGCTTTGAATGACACACTGGACCAGATGGATCTAATGGACATATTCAAAACACTGCATCCTAAAACAGCAGAATACATACATTTTTCAAGTGCTAATGGAATATTCTGCAGAACAGATCACCTATTAGGTCACAAAATAAGCCTCAAAAAAATAAAAAAGATCAAAGTTGTACCAAGCATCTTTTCCACTCACAATGCTATAAAACAACTAACTATAAGAAAAAATATGGAAAGAACACAAATATACATAGGTTAAGTAACATACTACTAAACAATGAATGGGTTAACCAAGAAGTAAAAGAGGAAATAAAAAAATACACGGAGACAAACGAAAACAAAAACACAGTGGTCCAAAATCTTTGGGATGCAACAAAAATGGCCCAAAGGGCAACTCTATAGCAATTTAGGCCTACACGTCAAGAAGCAAGAAAAATCTCAAATAAACAACCTAACCTTTCACTTGAAAGGAGCTAGAAAAAGAAGAAACAGAACTCAGAACTAGTAGAAGGAAGTAGTAAAGATTAGAGCAGAAAAAAATAAAGGAACCAAAACAAAAACAAACAATAGATCAATAAAACCAGTAATTGGTTCTTTGAAAAGATCAACAAAAGATCTAGCCAGACTATCAAAAAAAAATTATAATAATAAAAAAGAGAGAGAGAATGAGAGAGAACTCAAAGTCACAAATGAAAGGGGAGTAATAACAACCAACACCACAGAAATACAAACAACCTAATAAGAGAATATTATGAAAAAGTATATGCCAACAAATTGAATAGCCTAGAAGAAATGGATGAATTCCTAGAAACATATAACCACCCCAAACTGAATCAGGTGACATCAAAAATTTGAACAGACCAATTACCAGCTATGAAATTAAACCAGTAATCAAAAAAAAACCCCACAAACAAAAGTCCAGGATCATATGGCTTTACAGGGGAATTCTACCAAACATTTATTTAAAAAAATTTTTTTTTAATGTTTATTTATTTCTGAGAGACAGAGAGAGACAGAGTACAAGTTGCGTAGGAGCAGAGACAGGGGGAGACACAGAATCTGAAGCAGGCTCCAGGATCTGAGCTGTCTGCACAGAGCCCCAAGCAGGGCTTGAATCCATAAACCTCGAAATCATGACCTAGCCAAAGTTGGACGCCTAACAGACTGAGCCACCCAGGTGTCTCTCTACCAAACATTTAAAGAACAGTAATACCTGTTCTTCTCAGGCATTTCCAAAAAAACAGATGAGAAAGGAAAATTTCCTAATGCATTCTACGAGGCTAACATTACCCTGATACAAAAACCAGATAAAGATACCACAAAAAAAGAAAAACTACAGGTCAATATGTCTGATGAATATAGATGCAAAAGTCCTTAACAAAATATCAGCAAACCAAATTCAACAATGCATTAAAAAATTATTCATCACAATCAAGAGGGATTTAGGGATTTATTCCTGCAACTCAGTCAACATGATACATCACATCAACATGAATAAAAATAAAAAGTATTTGATCATTTGAATAGATGCAAAAAAAGCATTTGAAAAAATACAACATCCATTCACGATAAAAAAAAAAAAAAATCCTGAACAAAGTAAGAACAGAGGCAACATTCCCTCAACATAATAAAGGCCATATATGAAAAATTCACACCTATCATCCTCAATTGGAAAAAAAAACTGAGAGCTTTTCCTCTATGATAAGGAACAAGACAGGGATGTACATTCTCACCATGGTTACTTAACATAGTACTGGAGGCCCTAGCCTGAGCAATCAGACAAGAAAAAGAAAGAAAAAGCATCTAAATCGGCAAGGAAGAAGTCAAACTTTCACTATTTGCAGATGACATGATACCCTATATAGAAAACTCTAAGGGCTCCACCAAAAAGCTACTAGCTACTAGAACTGATAAATGAATTCAGTAAAATAGCAGGATACAAAATCAATGTACAGAAATCTGCTGCATTTCTAAACACTTATAATGAAGCAGCAGAAAGAGAAATTTAAAAAACTACCCAATTTACAATTGTAACCAAAAAAATAAAATACCTAGGAATAAACTTATCCAAGGAGGTGAAAGACTTGTACGCTGAAAACTATAAATCATGGATGAAAGAAACTGAAAACACCACAATGAAATGGAAATATATTCCATGCTCTTTGGGGCACCTGGGTGGCTCAACGGAGTATCCAATTCTTGATTTCGGCTCAGGTTGTGATCCCAGGGTCATGAGATCTAGCCCTGCACCGAGTGTGGAGCCTACTAAGAATTCTCTCTTTCTCCCTTCTGCTCCCTCCCCTATTTGTGCTCTCTCTCCCTATAAAAAAAAAAATGTGTGTGTGTGTGCGCGCGCATGCGCATACACACATAAACTCAACACCAAAAAACAAATAATCCCATTAAAAAAAGGGCAGAGAATCTGAGTAGACACTTTTCCCAAAGAAGAGCGACAGGTGGCCAGCACATGAAAAGATACTCAATTGCATTCATCAGGGAATTGCAAATCAAAACCATTAATTAGCTATCACCTCACACCTGTCAGAATTGCTATAATCAAAAACACAAGAAACAAGTGTTGGCAAGAATGTAGCGAAAAAGGAACCCTCATGCATTGTTGGTAGGAACACAAGCTGGTACAGCCACTGTGGACAGTAGTATGGAGGTTCCTCAAAAAATTAAAAATAGAATTACTAAATGATCCAGTAATTTCACTACTGGGAATTTACCCAAAGAATACAAAAACACTAACTGATAAAGATTATATGCACCCCTATGTTAACTGTAGCATTATTTACAATGGCAAAATTATGGAAGCAACCCAAGTGTCCATTAATAGATGAATGGATATAGAAGATGTGGTATATATACACAATGAAATATTACTCAGCCATAAAAAAAAGAATGAAATCTTGCCAATTGCAATAACATGGATGGATCGAGAGGATATAATGTTAAGGGAAGTAAGTCAGCCAGAGAAAGACAAATACCATATGATTTCACTCATATGTGGAAATTAAGAAACAAAACAAAAGACAAACCAAAAAGTGGACTCAACTATAGAGAACAAACAGATGGTTAGCAGAGGGGAGGTGGGTGAGGGAATGGGTGAAATATGTGAAGGGGATTAAGAGTACACCTATCATGATGAACACTAAGTATTGTACGGAATTGCTGAATCACTGTATTGCACAACTGAAACTAATATAATATGTTAAATACACAATTAAAATTAAAAATTATTAATTAACAAATTTTTTAAGTAATAAAATAATGAGTCTGTAGGTCTACAGATGACTGGCTAGTGGGACAGGCTGCTAAGATGATATTCAAAGAAAGCAGTATAAGAAGATGGAAGAGAGAAAGATGTAAAGGTAGCAATGAAGTTTTCAAGCATTTTAACATGCACCTGGGAATTGGCTATATTCAGGTATGTTGAAGCCAAATGATTAGGCAATGAATGCCATTGAGAAAACAGTTTATAATATACAATTCCCAAGCAGAGAGGCACACCCCAATCAGGAATGGCCACATGGGGAAGTAATACGGTTAGTCTGGAGGCTGAAGGAGGGAAAGCAAGGCATAGGCAGAACGCTTTCCTCTTTTTTCTGAGGGAAGGCATGGGTGCGGTAAGGTAAGCAGCTGAAGGAGCTTAATATTAGATAGTCTGAATAATCAGGGCTGGGGTAGGGGGTGAGGTGGGGTGCTCTGGGCTCTAAGGGTGGCCTTTAATTATCTGATACTTGGCTCTGGGAAGATTAGAGCAGAGGAATATTGCCTTCTGGAGTATAAGAACCAGATAAAGGAGGTAGGTGTTGGAATGGATTCAGGATTATTTGGTGTGCTCACACAAATTACTTAACCGTGGGAGGAGCAATCTCTCCCCAGTGAGGCCCCAGATGTCAGAGCATCAATAATACAGAAAATATAGTTAAATACAGTTACAACAAAACACCTATCCCACCCACTTCCAGCCCTACTAATATAAGAAATATGAGAGAGAAAATAACCACTACCTGAAAAAGCTGCAGGAGATACAGAATCTTTTCTTCTGTGCTGTTCTATGTGTTTACCTTACTGACAAGTTATCTTGGCATCCCCCAGTTATTGATGGTAAGTTGAAAATTGAAAGGTTATTCCTCTTAAAAAAAAAACAAACAAAAAAAAAACAGAACAATGGCATAAACAGTTGAAGGGTGAAAAAAGGTCTTTCCTCTTTCCTCACACACACACGCACATACATAAACATGCATACACTCTGACAACTTTAACAGGGTAAGTCTTCTTGGGAAATCAAAGCTTTTTATGATACTAAGTTAAGTTGAATTTTAACCATGAGGTCATGAAGGAAGAACTATGTTTCACTGCCAACTCTTTGAACTATATATGATTACACTGTATATAAAACAATTTTTCAAAGACTGCATTTCCCACTCTAACTCAAGTGCATAATACCAAAGGACTCTACAGTGAGTAGCAATATAACAGTACTTCAAAAATTTTATTGGTTATCTAAAGAGAAAGAATGTGCAATAAAGCCACTAATAATAGGGCTGAATTTCATAAGTAAAAATTTTAAATATTAGTTTTTAGGAGTTTTACTAAAAGAACTAATCTCAATATTTTACATTATAATCCTCTCCTTACACTTTATATTAATACAGACAAATCACAATGCAATCTGCTGAAAAAAAAAATGAAGGAGTACATCACAAGCATTTTCTATGTGCAAAACACTATACAAAATACCAGTGAGCATGTTCACATCTACGAGATGATCTAATTTCAAGGAGCTTACATAACCACAGACATATATGACTAACCTAATACAAAACAAAATGTGATTAACTGCTTAAAATAGAGGGCTGTGAAGTGCTATGAAGCACAAAACCATCTACTCCAAACCTCCTTGTTCTAAATATGAGAAAAATGAGGCTCAAAGAAATCATAACACAAGATAATGCACATCCCAGAGGCAGATCTCTGCCTTGCTGCCAAGTCCAATGCCTCCTCCACTCTACCATGCTGTCTCTCAATCTTTTCATCTATCACTTTTAATGACAATAAACACAGGAAAACATTAATGTAGTTTCCCCCTTTCTCTGATATGTAAAAATGTGACAGATCCCATCATC
Source organism: Crocuta crocuta (assembly GCF_008692635.1). NCBI lineage: Eukaryota > Metazoa > Chordata > Mammalia > Carnivora > Hyaenidae > Crocuta > Crocuta crocuta. The sequence continues at coordinate 10,447,239 of NW_027533089.1, forward strand.
TCATCTAAACAAACAGTCAAGGGGTGCCTGGATATCTCAGTTGGTAGAGCATGGAACTCTTTATCTAGGGACTGTGATTTCAAACCCCATGCTGGATGCGGATTACTTTAAAATATTTTTTAAAAAAGAATAAAATAATAAACTTACACTCAAGAAATGTGTCATGTTATAGGACCTACTACTATAAACAACTTATTAAAATAAGTTGAATAAAATATATTCAGTGTTTACTGTATGCCAAACCATTGTGCTAAGTGCTTTATAAGCATCTCATTTAACCCTCACAATAACACTCTGAGTAAGGTAGATATTGTTATGTCCATTTTTCAGATCAGGAAACTAACAGTAAGTGATTAGTCAAAGTTCACACAGTTAGAAGTGAGCTCTGACTACAGAGCCTGCTCTTAGGACAATATCACTATATCACCTCCTAGAACAAAAATAGTACACATTTTAAAACTGATATTCAGAACTCAATGATGAGCCTAAGATCATTTTATATTGCACTTAAAGTATCTGTTTAAATTATGTCATACTATTCTTACACACAGGGTAAGACAAGGTTAGGCAATTTTCCAATTATGCATATAGGAGTTTCATATAACAAACTCTGAAATAATTAACAAATCAGATCATTCAAGCATGTCAGAGCATAAAAAGAAGAAAAGTAAGCCAAATGACACAAATATACTTAAAATTTAATTACCCAAAAAGAATTTTCTACACTAAAGTCAATATGATTTGGATTACAGGCAAAATGTATGTCAGCAAATAAATAAAAGACTAGGATGCAGGACATAAAAACACAAAAATCCAACTTCGATTTCTCACAAAAGTCCAATTGACAATTGGCACTGGCATTAAAGACAGACATACAGACTAAGAGAACAGAATCGAAAGACCAGAAATAAACCCTAACATTTACATGTGGACTAGCTCAGGCTATCATAACAAAATACGGCTAATGGCTTATGGTTTAGGAGTAAGACTGGCTTCAACAACAGAAATTTATTTTTCACAGTTCTGGTGGCTGAACATGCAAGATTAGGGAGCCACCATGGTTGGATTCCAGTAAGAATTCTCTTCATAGCTTGTAGTCAGTCACCTACTTACTGTGTTCTCACACGGTATAGAGAGAAAACAAGCTCTCAGGGGAGTCTTCTTTTAAGGGCACTACTACAATCTTGAGGTGGGACCCTCATGACCTCATCTAAATCCAATTACCTCCCCAAAGCATAATCTCCAAACACCATCATCTTGGTGGTTAGAGTTTCAATATATGAATCTGAGGGGGAAACAATTCAGTCCCATAGCAGTGGGCAAGTGATTTTCAACAAGAGTACATAGACAATCCAGTAGGGAAAAAACAGTCTCTTCAAAAATGGTGATGAAACTAGATACCCATACACAAAGAATGAATTTAGACCCCTTCTTTACATTATACATAAAAATTAACTCAAAATGGATCACAGACTTAATGTAAGAGCTAAAAGCATAAAACCATAAAATTCTTAGAAGAAAATATAAGAGTAAATCTTTATAACCCTGGATTAGACAATGGTTTCTCATTTATAATATAATATAGCAAATATAATATACCAAAAGCACAAGTGACAAATGAAAAATTAGATAAACTAGGCTATATTAAAATCTAAAACTAAAAAAGATTAAATAAAATCCAAAACTTCTGTGTTGCAGGTGACACCATGATGAAAGTAAAAAGACAACCAATACAATGGGAGAAAATGTCTGCAAGTCATGTGTCTGATAAGAGTCTAATAACCAGAATATATAAAGAATACTTATAATTCAATAATAAAAGATAAATAACCCAATTGAAAAATGGACAAATGATGTGAATAGACAGTTCTCTAGAAAAGATATATCATGACAAATAAACACAGGAAATATGCCAACATCATTAGCCATCAGGGAAATACAAATGAATATGAGGTACCACTTCGTATTCCCTAGAACATTTATAATAAAAAAGAAGATAATAATATGTATTACAAGGATGTGGAGAAAATGCAGTCCTCTACATTGCCAGTCAGGATGTAAAACAGTACAGCCTCTCTGGAAAAAGAATCTAGCAGTTCCTCAAAAAGTTAAACAGAATTGCCATATGACCCACAATTCCACTCCTAGATATATACCTAAGAGAAATGAAAACAGGTTCACACAAAAAAATGGCATACTAATGTTCACTGCAGCATTAGTCATAATAGCCCAAAAGTGGAAACAATATAAATATTCACCAATTGACAAACGGGTAAAGAAAACATGGTATAGGCATACAATGGAGTATTATTTGGCAATTTAAAAAACAGAGGTTCTGATTCATGTAACTAAGAGGAAGCCTGAAAATATCATGGTTACTGAAATAATCTAGTCACAAAACCCCACAAATTTTATGATTCCATATCTGTGAGAAGTCCACAACAGGCAAATCCATAGACATAAAAAGTAGGTTAGTGTTGCCTGGGGCAGGGGGGTGAGGGAATGGAAAATGATACCTAATGGCTCTTGGGTTTCTTTTTGGAGTGTTGAAAACACTCTAAAATTAAATTATGGATATGGCTGCACAACTCTGTGTAAATACTAAAACCACTCAATTATATGCTTTAAATGGGTGGATTATATCTGTGGTATATAAATTATATCTCGATACAGATATTCTTGGGGCACCTGGGTGGCTCAGTCGGTTAAGCATCTGACTTCGGCTCAGGTCATGATCTCACAGTTTGTGGGTTCGAGGCCCATGTCAGGCTGTGCCAACAGCCTGCTCAGAACCTGGAGCCTGCTTCGGATTCTGTGTCTCCCTCTCTCTCTGACCCTCCCTTGCTCACACTGTCTCTCTCTCTCTCTCTCTCTCAGAAATAAATGAAACATTAAAATTTTTTTTTTAAAAATACAGATATTCTTAATAACTGGTAATTGACAAATGTGTAGTACAATTCAGTGACATCATTGCCCGTACTGGCTTTAAAAGTTAGTTCCACATTTACTTGTCATCATTAAGTACTCAAATCAAGAACCACTAACTGGTACATACCTAGCCCTATACACAGAGCCCTGCACATAATTGGGCACAATAAATACCTGCTGAATAAGTATATGTGAGGGGTGGTATGACAGAAAACCACTAAAATATTTAGAACAACATCGACTTCCATATATTAGAAAAGGGGAAGAAATGGGAGGGCAGGATTTAAAAAACTGAAATGAAATACAAATAAACACCTCAACATTTAAAAACATAAAAAACTTAGTGAATTTTTATGATGCTTATTATGTGCCAGGCATTTTACATCTGAGGAAATTCCAGGCACAGAAGGATTAAGTTTGTGACACACAACTATCAAAGGCAGAGAGAGGAGCAGCGTTGGTGGTATAGTGGTGAGCATAGCTGCCTTCCAAATGGCAGAGAGAGAATTTGAACTCAGGAATTCTAGCCTTAGAGTCCATGCCATTTAAATGTCATAAAGTCTAAGAGATATAATTTTGAGGAACTACATTAGAAAATAATTCCTTCCTGGATACATTTAGCAAAAATGAGTATCCAATAATTACACATATGTGCAGAAAATAATAAACCATTAAAGTGAAATTCTATTCAATTAGAATGGGGATTAATTTAAACTGATTTCTCCCATTACTTAGCTGATGAAATCTCTAAGTTGCGCAAACACAAGTCCCCAAAATTACTAGTGAGTTCAATGGATATTATATTTTCAAAAATTTTGACCATGTACAAGCCATATGAATAAACAGTTATGGGAAGCCTGGGTGGCTCAGTTGGTTAAGCGTCCAAATTTGGCTCAGGTCATGGTTTCACAGTTTGTGAGTACAAGCCCCACGTCGGGCTCCAAACTGACAGCTTGGAGCCTGGAGCCTGCTTCAGATTCTGTACCTCCCTCTCTCTTTGCCCCTCCTCTGCTCTCATTCTGTGTGTATGTCTCTCTCGCTCTCAAAAATAAACATTAAAAAAAAAGAATAAAAAGTTATGATCTCATATTTTTATAAACATAATCTATTTAAAGCTTTGCATACCAACAATACAGAAGTTAGTAGGGGCACCTGGGTGGCTCAGTTGGTTAAGCACCTAACTTCAGCTCAGGTCATGATTTCACAGTTTGTGAGTTCAAGCCCCATATTGGGCTCTGTGCTGATAGCTCGGAGTCTGGAGCCTGCTTCAGATTCTGTGTCTCCCCCTCTCTCTGCCCCTTGCCCTCTTGTACTCTGTCTCTCTCTGCCCCTTGCCCTCTTGTACTCTGTCTCTTTTTCTCTCTCAAAAATAAACATTATAAAATTTAAAGATATATATAAGTGGTTACATAAATACATATGTGAACTTATATATTATATAAATACATAGCAATGGTTCTTAATATGGGGTTAATTCTACCCTCAGGAGGACATTTGGTTATGTCTGGCAGACATTTTGGTTCTCACAATTGGGGGTTGGAGGAACTCAGGAAGGATGCTACTGGCATCCAGGGGCCAGAGGACAGGGATGATGCTAAACATCCTAAACTGCACAGCACAGCCCCGACAACAGTGAATTACCCAACCAAAAATGTCAATAGTGCCACTGTCGAAAAACCCTGGCAAGGAGTAATTCACTTGAATTACTAGAGACCACACCATTTCTCCTCTTTCAGGCTTGATCTCAAATTAGTACTTAGTCGTTTCCAATACTAAGGCTCTAATACTCTAATACTAATACTTAGCCTCTACTAAGATAATTGGAATTTAAATGAATGGATTTTTCTTAGGTTATAAAACAGATATGAAATGTGTTTAAAAGATAAGCAATCATATATTGGACTTTAAGAGAAAAAAGATAAAGCGCTTACTGTAAAAATCTTCTAAATTCTGAAGCTTCAAAGTTCTCCACAAAAGCAGGCTCATGATTTGTTAAATTATCTGATGTCTGTCCAATAGTATGAAAATAGAAGTCAGGAACCCTTGCTAAAAGGACTGCTTTGTGTGCTTTGAACAAAGTACAGCCTATAGAGAAGGTAACATCTGTATGGATTTCTTCTGTTAGGAGCCTGAAATGATAAAAAGGAACCATAGTTTAATTAGTGATACTCAGAAATATGTAACATACCCATTTTTATAAAATAACTTTTCAAAATAACAAACTAAAAATTACAGAGATAAGTAACAAAACAAAAATAGGTTAACATGAAATGGAGTTTGTTCTCCATTCATTCCAAAAATACTATTTAATATTAGCTTAGAATCTAATTTTCTAAAATTTATAGTGAAAACAAAGGTAATTACACTAAAAAGTAGGACTTCTGGAAAATTTCTTTTTAATTTCCTCTGGTAATAATAAAATTTATCTTCTGCTATTTGTGTTGATTTTCCTTAAAAATGTACCTACTTGAGACTTATTTCAGAAAAAGAACACAAAGTAATATTGTCACTGACTATTGAAAAGAATCAATTTTTTAAAATCTTACTAAAAGAAGCAAAAAAAGTAAAATGTCAACAACACATGCAAACCGAATATAACAATAGACAATCCCAGATTAGAAACTGGTACATTTTGTTCCAACTATTGTTAAATACCAAGTCTGAAAAGGCAGGCTTGGCCATCAAGAATGTGACATTTAAGCCCTTTTCCATTTTTTTCCTCACACATGCTCTAATATATTATTAAAATGGGCTCATGGGGTAACCCATTCAACTCCTTTTTACTAATACACAGGCACAGTTATGGTAAAGCCCATTGATTACATGTCAAGAGATGGAAGAACAGAAGTCAGCATCATAATACAAACTGTCATAATCTTTTGTCCCTGTGGAAACTCTATTTTTCTACTCTCTGAATACTAATACTTCCTATGACTGTATCATTATCCTTGGCAAAGTATGTATTTTCAGGGGATTTCTGTATTGCAGAATATAACTGGCAATCACACCAGTACCGTAGAGGAGGTACAAGTAATGGATTAAGATATCCATTACAGTGAAAGCTTCGAATGTTACCACTGACACTCATATTCCCCCAAGACCAAGTTAATGGCTCCTGCCTCTGATTCCAACACACTTGGTGCATACCTCTACTACAGCACTTGTCATGGCATCATTATTTGTGTCTTTCTCTCTACTAGATGATAAATTCCCCAAAGGCAAAAACTGTATATTTAGTATGTACAGCTCAGTATCTGCTTGTTGAATTTTGTTGTATTTTACCCTAAACAAAACAAATGCTTCAGAGCACAAAACTTTCAGAACCCTGGAAACAATGAAAAGGCAGAAGCATTTTAGACAATATTTTCATCAATAAATAATTTCCATAAGTGGTTTTTAAAGTTATGCAAAAATGTATTTGTCTCTCAAACATTAATAAAAAAAAACTGTACAAATACTCAATTTGTTCCTTTCTCCCACCCACCTTCACTCCATCCTACACTCCTCCTCAAATGCATAAGGAAGCAATGCAACTAACAGCCATATAACCATCACTAGGGTATCTCCCTTGTTCATAATGCATGCTCATGAGTATTTGTTAAATAAAAAAAATTAATATGTTTAAAAAATTGTTAATATGAAAATATAGTGCCCTCTTTTTTAAACAAAATCATATCAGTTACAAGTAAATGTTGTGTGTTAAAAGTAACAGAGGTATCTGACTCAGACTGGCTTAAACATTAAAGAGGTTTATTGGCTCACCTAATAGTAAAGTCTAGAGGAAGGACAGGTTGGAGCAAAGCTTCAACCATGTCAAGGCCCAGCTTCGTTCTATGACATTTCTCTGCCAACTATGCATTAACCTATCTAGTGCATTTTGGACTGACTATCACTATGTGCATGTATGATGTAGCAAGCACTGGGGACAGATAATGACTAAAACATCATATGTACACTCAAGAATTTTATTGAATAGTAGGAAAGACAGGTCTGAAAACTACAGAGTGTGATAATTCAATAACCCAAATAAGTAAATATTTTTCAGAGACAGACATGTAAAAAGACCTTATAGAGGACACACAATAAAGAGATTTTAAAGATTGAATAAAAGTTGGTCAGGGGAACAAGGCAAGGTCCCAGAGAGTTCTTGGTTCCATGTTCCTTGCTAAGGTATGTGTGAGTGTGGAGCTACAAAATGGTCAGCAGAGAGTACTGAGGGACTGAGAAGTGACAAATGAAGATAAATAAAAGGCAAAGAGTTTCACTCTATGTTACAGTTGAAGGGGAATCAAATGATATGAAACATGGACAAATTCATGTTTCAAAATATCATCTATTAGTTGTGTAGAAGAGGAATTAGGGGGAAATGAGAACAAAAATGAGGAAAATGCTGCACAACACAGTTGAATGATGTTAAGGCTTGAGCCAGGAGAGATCAATGATGACCGAGAACAGGGGATAAAATTAAAATATACTACAGTAATAAAACTGGCAGGAGCTGGTGATCGGATGTAGAAGGTGAATGGAAGAGAATACCCCCTCTTTTTGGCTTGAACAACTGGGTGCTGATGGTGCCACCAACTTTTAACGTATACCTGCTACTCCAACTTTCATCCTAAACTCCAAACGTATTTCCAATTATCTCCTGGATACGGTTTCCTGAACATTCACCATACTCCTCCCTTTCAAATGCTCTAAGATTTGTTTCCCTTTCCCTATACCTTCACATGTAATTGGTCACCAAGTCCATCAATTGCACATGTGAATCCCTTTCGCTTTTTCCATTGCCACTGCCATTACGTATCCCTTGACTATTACAAAAATCTGCTAGCTGATTTCCTTGTTTCCTATTTCTCTTCCCTCAACTCAAGAACTAAATATGTCAATTCTCTCTCTAAAAAATACTCTCCACTGCTTCCACAATACATTCCAAACTCTTCACTGAAGAAAAAAGGCCTCCATGGTCTAGTCTTAGTTTCCCCATTCACCCTCATCTGCTGTCACTTTGAATGGAAACTATACCCACAAGCCTTTCCCCAAAAGTTACCAAATTCATTTATCATTTATATATGGCTCAGCTTTGTAGCACATGACCCTGATGCTCATAATCACATCTGAATGGACAATGGAATGAGCCAACATTTGCCATTAGCCAATGTGGTAAACAAGTCAACTCTAGCAGAGATGTTCTATAATAAATAGCAACTGACTGATGACATTCTAGGAGAGTTTCAAAGCAAATCCAAGGTAGAATAAAAAAAAGAAGTGGGTAAGGACAGAAGCAGAAATGGAGGAACAAAATTAATGGAAGATCAGTTTGCATAACTACTGCAGAGAAGGTAGACTCACTGGGTTCATAGTCTGGTCGTGTGACCTTGAGCAAATCACTTTCATGTCTCTGGAGTCAGACTAGGTTTTTATTCTAACTCTACCACTTCACCCCTAATGTTCAGTTTCTTTATCTGTTAAATGGGAACAATAACAAGAATATTGGTCCACTTCTCAGGGAAGTCTTACTGTATAATTGCTGTCATATCCCAACTTTCCAACTCTACATCAGATATGGCTTCTCAACCACTGAAAGTTTCCTATGTTACTCATTTCTCCATATACCTTATTATCTCAAGTAACCCAGAGGTATCTCTGTTCCTTGCTGTTGGGAAGAATCTAATACAACTTGCTTTCCCAAAATAAATCAAACCCTTTCAAATCTCTGTGCCTAGTTGTAAAAGCAATTCCCTTTGTTTAGATATCCTCTGGCTTCTCTCTTCCTAATCTTTACCTAATGAATTTTTAATCAATCCTCAACAGATCACTCAAATGTCACCCTAAAAAGCCTTCCCCAAACTCACCCCAGTTCCCATCACTATTGTTTGGCTATTATCTCTTTAACTAGAGGGTAAGCACAACACCAAAGCTATGTCTTCTTAATCTTTGATTCTTCAGGACCTAGTACAAATCTAGGTACATGGTGGTTGTAGATACTTCATTAATATTTGCAGAATAAATCAATTATATGGCTGTGCTTGAAAAAGATTCATTTGGCACAGCAACTAAGGTGGCTGGGTGCACATATGAAGGTTTATGTTTAAAAGGGGGGGGGGGAGCACCTGGTTGATGCCATCAGTTAAGCGTCTGACTCTTGATCTCGACTTGGGTCATGACCTCACAGTTTGAGTTGGAGCCACACATCCAGCGCTGATGGCCTAGAGCCTGCTTGGATTTTGTCTCTCCTTCTCTCAGCCCCTCCCCCACTCATGCTCTCAAGTGCACCGCATGTTCTCTCTCTCAAAATAAATAAACTTTTAAAAAAAGAATTAAACAAGAAAGAACTGCTGCATCTATTTTTCTCTGCTTGTAACAGGAACTTGGGAGTTCAGGGTTCTATTCTCAATTACTACTAGGATGAGCATAAATTGTTCACTTGCTATACTCTAATTTTATTTTCTTTACATAGACACATTATCTTCCTTAAAATCTTGACACCTTAAGCCAGGAGAATAAAGCCACTAAAGAGAAGGAGTGCCTCATCCTTACAGATTTAGCCTAGAAACGGAACAACTTCAGTTTTATTTTTCCATCTTTTACATTAATCTCCCACTGTTGGACTCAGAGCAGCATCTTGGGCAGATAGGCCCAAATTAAAAAAGGAAATTTTTTTACTTTATAGAAAGCTCATCTTACAGCTGCTGGAGCCTTAAGTGTGGGCCACAGAAAGCACAACAGTTGGTTATTAGTGGTAATTATGTTTACTCTAGCTCAGTGTTCTTAAAGTGTAACCTGGGCCATCGGCATCACCATCTCCTGGGACCTCATTAGAAATGCAAAAGCTCTAGCCCAGACCAACTGAATGAGTACAATGGTCTGGGACCCAGTAAATCTAAACTTTAACGAGCCCTCTAGGTGATTCTGACCAACACCAAAGCTGGGGAATCAGTTTTGGTGGAAATGGCAATTGGCTAGGGAACATTCCTAAGCTTCATTTTCTTTATAAACTGAGATGTCATTACCTGGATTCACCAAAGCCTGAGTTAAGGTTCATAACAACCCTCCACTTGCTTGGGCCCTCATGGGAGCTGGGAGTTGCTGGGAGCTGTAGAGTGTTTTAGGTGGAGAGGGGAAGCCAGGTTACAACCAGGAAGTATTTCCATGCATTTTTGATAAACTGTTTAAAGAGTGCTCGGAAGAAAGTGACCTGTAATGCTACACTAATTGTTCTATTTTTCCTTAACCTAAATATTTATTTTCATACCGAATTTTATCATTTTTCTGAAACTCTTTAAGCTTATTTTTGTTTTAAGTGTACTTTTCAGGACCATGAAACCTGGATCCAACTCGACCTTAGCGACAGGTCTTTCCAGAACTAAGCCTGCTCGTGTTATTTTGGCATAAACTGGTGCTGCACGTAACTATGATGATAATTTTGGTTTCCTTTTTGAATCTGGTACATAGTCTCCGAGGTGCTCGGGACTTTTTTTAGGGCGAGCGAACGGCTCTGTAGTGAGGAGACTGGTACTCGTCCCTCAAAAGCCTGAGGCGAGGAGAACGCGGAGAGGAGGGATGAAGAGGCAGAGAAGGAGCCACCGCTGCTGGGGCGAAGACGGATGCGTTAGGAACTGAGGCAGCCAGCGTTCCCGCCTCCTCCTACCTGAGCAGATCCTGGCTCAGCTGCTCCGATATCACCGCCTTCAGCCGGCGCCGCTCACAGGGCCCCTTCCTTTGCAACCCCTTCCTGCAAACTCCAGGGCCCCTCAGAAGTACCACGGGCGCCGCGCTGCCCTCCCCACAGCGGGCCATGTCCCACAAAAGGAGCGGCGGCGCCCCGCAGGCCCAGTAGCGGCTCTTAATCTCCGGCGGTGGAAGAAAGGGGCGTTTCCGACCCTACGCTCCTCTCCTACCCAAATCCTCTCCTCAGGGAAAGGTTGACGCCTCCGGTCGGTTTGCACACGGTCCCTTACTGCAGCCACACAGCTATCTGGGGCATTCTCGGAGGCCGGCGCCTGCACGTGACCCGGGAAGGGTGTGCGCAGGCGTAGTAGCTCTGTTTACCTCGGCCGGCGAGCACCCCGCCTCGATTGCCCAGGGATCAAACCGTCTCTGGGGATAATCAATCTGTGCGACTCCTTGTCCTCTTCCGCTTTGCGTTGCGGGTGGTGCTAGCTACTCATTTTAATAGATGTTTTATGGCGAGGCGATCCCTTAATGCAAATCAACCTGCGCGCGTTTCCACCACATTATATCTTATTGGGTTGTCAGAGCTTTTTTTCTAGGGAAGAACAGGTTCACGAGGCCTTTCCTGTAGCGAGTCACGCTCCCTCGCTTTGTTGTTTTGGGCAAGAAAAACGGGATGTGAGGAGCAGGGAAAGAACTCAGTAAAATCAGCAAGAGTTAGAACATTCATGAATCCCCTGAAAAGGTGTATCCAACGTCTAAAAGACCGCCATCGCTTTATAATCCAGTGAGTGGCTTATAGAACTTGTCATCAACTTTAGGTGAGAAATGTAAGGATGTATTCCAGCGCTTTGCATATAAGGCCATAATATTTATGACGAGGAAGGGAGAAGGTAAGGTTTAAGGGGCAGAGCCTTTAATTGTGTGGGGAAGTGAGTGGATTGGTGAGGTAGAGAATTTTGAATATTTTGCCCTGAAGAAAATAGCTGGACTGGATATCATTTTAAACTCTTTTGGTGTTTTTTAAATTTATTTCCTCCAAAGGAAGAAGGCTCAATAGTTCTGCTTCATTGAGAAGTTCTGCCCAAGGTATCCTTTATAGTTGGTTGGTTTGAATTAGTTTTCAAACGTTTCAGTGGTTACATTTGGTTTTTATGTCTCCTGAGTCTCTTCTAATACCAGGGATTTGGAAAATGTATGGACCTCTTACCATAAGATTGCGCAAAAAGCAGTCGTTTCTTCAAATAATGCCCCTTTCACATATTCAGACACATTATGGAAAGTATAACTGGCAGTAGTAACCGTAGAAAAGAGGAATGTCAAAGATAATATAATAATAGCTAATATTTATTGAGTGCTTATTAGGTGAGAGAACTGCTTTCCTTGCTTTATATGCATTAACTAAATCTTCACAACCACCATGTAGGTAGGTACTATTATGGGTCTAATCTACAGGTGAGTAAACTGAGGCGTGACAAGATAGGGCCAGGTCATACAGCCAGTATAGTGGTAGTCTAGATATTAAAACTTAGGCTGACTAGCATCCAACTCTTCTCCTTCAAAGTCCTGCCAGATTTCTACCATGCCCCTTTATCAGCCGTTGAAGTAATAGTTGAGCACTTTTATTATGCACAATTGCATTTATCATTAACCCTGGTTAAAAAAGGACGACAGAATGGTTTCTGGTTCATGTAATTTAATTCTCTTAAAACACTTTAGGAAACTGACTACATGAAATGATTAAAGAAAAAGCCCCCCTTTAAAAAACAAAACTCTCATTAATTATGCTTCACATTAGAGAATTTTTAAAGCATTATTTTTACTTTAATTAAATCAGGCTGTGAAGTTATTTACCTTAATGTGAGAGAAATTATCTGATTTTTTTTTCCTGAAAGACTTTCAGGAAGAAAAGAGAGTTCTAAGAAACTAGTAATGGGAACTTTGAAGGTAGACACAGCTAAACCCATAATTTTGGTTAGGATTGGCCTTAATTATCATTCTCATGTGTGACAATTTTAGGTAAAATTGCCCTGGAAGGCAAAAGACTCTTCCAAGGGCTACAATTTCATGAAAGAAAAGTGATTTTTTTAGGAGCATTATTTTTTCCTTCTTTAGAAATATTTTAATATGATATATTTCAAATTTTTTATTTTTATTTTTTAGAGAGAGAGCACATATGAGGGAGGAGAGGGCCAGAGGGAGAGAGAATCCAAAGCAGGCTCCATACCTGGTGCATAGCCAACAAGGGGCTCAATCCCATGACCCTATGATCATGACCTGAGCCAGTATCAAGAGTTGATTGTTCAGCTGAGCCACCCAGGCACTCTTCATATGAAACATTTCAAACATACAAAATAAAGAGAGATACAATGAACCTCAGTTTACACATTACCAAAATTCAACAATTACCATGATTGGGCATATATGCTTTATCGAGTCTTCTTTCTCTTTAGTCCTTTCTTAACTTTTTCCTTCTTTCCTTCCTTCCTTCTAAAATTTTTAAAAGTAAAGCCACAGACATTAATTTTATTCCAGCATACTTCAATATGCATCTCTAAAAAAAAAAAATTGGATGTTTCCTAACATAAACACATTATATAACCACTAACATTCCTTACAAATTAATAGTAACTCCATTTACTATATGGCCCATTATAAAAATTTTCCGGGTTGCATGGGTGGCTCAGTCCATTAAGCATCTGACTTTGGCTTAGGTCATGATCTCATGGTTAGTGGGTTTGAGCACCATGTCGGGCTCTGTGCTGACAGCTAGCTCAGAGCCTGGAACCTGTTTCAGATTCTGTATCTCCCTCTCTCTCTGACCCTCCCCTGCTCATGCTGTCTCTCTCTGTCTCTCAGAAATAAATAATTAAAAAAAATTTTTTTTAAAAAATAAATTTTCAACTGACCTAAAAAATATACTTTACAAATGGATACAGAGTCAGTTTTCAAATGATTCAGAGGTTGCATTTGGTTCTTATGTCTCCTGAATCTCTTCTAGTCTAGAACAGTTCCCTCTCATTTTTATCTTCATGCCATTGATGTTGCGGCTGAAGCTTGGCCAACTAAGCTGTAGAATATGCCACATTTAAAATTTTACTGTTTGTGTTGTTGTAGGATCACTTACTATGTCTATGTGTACCATACATTTCCTGAAAATGTATGTTTCAGAGGCTTAATTAGATTCAGGTTCAATTTTTTAGCAAAAAAAAAAATTAATAGATGGTATATTAGTTTTCAACTTCAGCTTTAATTCCAAAAATTTAGTGGCTTAAAAGCAATACAAATTTTTTACCTTCAGTTCTATAGGTTGGAAGTTCCACATGTTTCTCACTGGGCTAAAATCAAGGCTTAGGCAGGGCTGCATTCTCTTAGGGATGCTCTAAGGGAGAGTTTTCTTGATTTTGCAACTTCTAAAGGCTGCCCGTATTCCTTGGCTATTGGCTTTCTCCCATTTTTCAAGCCAGTAGGTTAAGTCTTTCTCACGTTGCATTATTCTGACATCTTCTGCCTCCTTCTTTCCTCTTCTAAGGACTCTTGTGATTACACACAGTGCAATTGGATAATCCAGGATAATCTTCCTGTTTTAAAGTCAGCTAATTAGCAACCTTAATTCTATTTGCAACCTTAATTCCCCTTTGCCATGTTCTGTGATTAGGACAAGGACATCTTTCAGGAGGGTGGGGGCAGGCATAATCCTACCTACCACAGGTGGTAATTCGTTTTGATGGTATCAGGAGGCATATAATGTTTGGTTATCCTTTTAATGTTGCTAAAATGTATCATACATTTCATCTGATAGTTTTGATAATTCTTGTTTGAACCAACTAGGGATTGCAAAATGATTTTATAATTTATCATAATCTAAATGTATTTGCTGGAAATTTTCTGGAAATATTTCTTAAAGAAGAACATCGGTTAGAAATTGGATATCCAGAAAGACATTTCACACTGTAAGGGCAGGATAAATGCTTAATTCTCTTATTTAAGTTATTTTTCAGACTAAGAAGTTGGTATCCTTGTTAATTCCAATGTGTTCAGTTCATTTTTGTTATCTTCATGAACCCATTGATTTTTATAAATTCAAGGGTGATAGCATTTATTACTCTTTTTGATGCTCAGTCTGCTTTATCTGGTCAATGGGAGTTCCTTTATATTGGCTCCTGTGTCCTTTTGATGCATTCTTTAATCTGTGATAGTATCTTACTTTCTGGCACAACCAGATACCAGATACCTTGTTTACTTCCCACCCCAGCTATTCCTCCAAAGAACTACAGTTCCTCCAAAGTGCAGAATGATGGGTAGAACCCACAATCTGGGTGCTAAGTGTGCTCACTGATATTGAAGGGCCATGTTGTTTCTAAGCAATTTATAGTTTTATAAGAAAAACAAGTTGCTGGGGCACCTGGATAACTTAGTCAGTTAAGTATCTGAGTCTTCATTTCATGGCTTAGGTCATGATCTCACGGTCATGAGGCCAAGCCCTCTATCATCAGGCTTTGCACTGGGCCTGGAGCCTGCTTGGGTGCTTGGGATTCTCTTTCTTCCTCTACCCCTGTCCAGCTCAAGCACATTCTCTCTCTCTCTCTCTCAAAAAAAAATTAAACTTAAAGAAATTGATGAATTTATACCATATCTGATTCAAATTTAACATTATGAGATTTTTCAGATACTTTATTTTTAAACTCCATTCTTTTTTCTTTTTTTCCTGCACTGAAAAACTCCTGGTTCCTAACAACATTAACAGAATTACTTATCAATATGTTCCTGTAGGAACATAATAATTAGATAATTAGAGTTTCATAATAATGTGAATATTACTACTAACAATTAGATGGCATTCAGTTTAAGGTATTTTGCATTATAATGATGAGAATATCAAGTTGGGTGGATACTACAGAATTACTGTTTGTGTCCTCCCAAAATTCATATGTGGAAATCTAATCCTCAATGTTATGGAATTTGGAGTTGGAGACTTTAAGAGGTGATTAGGACATAAGAGTAGAGTCCTTATGAATGATACTAGTTCCAGTATAAAAGAGACCCCAGGGAACTCCCTTGCCTCTTTCACCACAGGAGGATTCAGGGAGAAGACAGCTGTTTACACACCAGGAAGCAAGCTCTTCTGAGAAACCAAATCTGCAGTCCATTGATCTTAGACTCTGAAGCATCTAGAACTATAAGAAATAAATGTTGGTTGTTTAATCCACTCATAGTATTTTTGTTACAGCATCCTGAATTAAGACAGTGAAGATTATAAAATATCATTTATCCATCTCCATTTTGCATTAAGAAATGCATGGAAATGATCTCAAACCAATATTTAGGGGTACCTGGGTGGCTCAGTGGGTTAAGTGTCCTACTCTTGATCTCAGCTCAGGTCATGATCTCACGGTTCTTTGGTTTAACCCCACGTTGGGCTTCTTGCTAACAGTGCAGAGCCTGCTTGGGATTCTGTTTCTCTCTCTCTACCCCTCTCCTGCTCTTTCTCTCTCTCTCAAGATAAACTTAAAAAAAAATAACAATATTTAACTTTTTTCTTTCCCTTTCCTTAAGCTTTCCTCTTCTGCTCACCTTCCCCTCACTCATCTCCTCTTACTTTCTTCTCAAAATATCAATATCCTGTATGGTGGCACCAAGTGGCTACATTTTTGGGATATGACCTCAATGAAACTAAGTTAAGGATACAGTAGTTTGGGCTACCAAGGGATATTTATTGGTTCACAGCCATTTCTACATGTAGATAATTGTTGCTCCCTGTTCTGGGCCAGGAATTGTTTCTAGGAATTCTTCACTGAATCATCCTGCATAGTGACATGAAGGGATAGGGCCCACAGTCACATCATATCACATGTGAAGATGTCTTACAGCAAAGGGTACTAGATGTAAATGGATAGTAAGGAGCTCTACAAGATTAAGTAGAGGCTCCAGTTCTCATCTGTGCCTAGTCACAATAAAAGAAGTATTCTCAATAATGCAGACTATGCAATTATAAACACAAATTTCCCCTTTGATGAGACTCAAACAAAATAGAATTTATCAGAATTCTTGTGTTTATATCTTATGTTGGTGATATTAGTGAGGTTTCCAGAAATTGTAGCTTGTTGTAATTTCTTTACTAATTCTAAATAATCACTTTCATATCTAGAAAAAAAACAATTTTAAATAGCAGCCATTATACCATTTATAATTTTTTCAATGTTATTCCCAACACTATATCTTCCTGATATTTGTTTTTATTCTGCCTTGTAAGAATAACAATATTTGGACTATTTTGAGAAAGAACAAAGAAGCATTTATCCAGAAGATCCTTCTTGGAGACAATAAAAATGATAATTTAGTGTACTTATTTATTACCAGTGGAGCTCTTAATGAGATTTTTTTCTCTGCAAAAATGAAGTACAGGTAATGAGCTATTAATGCTCCTCTGGCCTTACTTTAGCACTAAACAAAATGAAGGCATTCACTAGAACAAAGTGAACAACATTTATGAATAGATCTCTCTTTTCTTATCTTACTATTTTAAGTTTTTATTTAAATTCCAGTTAACATACAGTGTAATATTAGTTTCAGGTGTAGAATTTAGTGATTCATCACTTATATACAACACACAGTGCTCATCACAACAGTGCCCTCATAATTCCTATCACCTATTTAACCCATCCCTCTGCCTGCTCCCCTCCATAACCCTCAGTTTGTTGTCTATAGTTAATGTATATATGTTATATTACATTATATATACTTTATTGCCAATAATGCTGCTATAAACATCTGGGTGCATGTATTCCTTCAAATAAGTATTTTTGTATCCTTTGAGTAAATACTTAATAGTGCAATTGCTGGATCATAGGGTAGTTCTATTTTTAACCTTTTGAGGAACCTCCCAACTATTCTCCAGAATGGCTGTACCAGTTTAAATTCCTAATGGTACAAGAGGCTTCCTTTTCTCTGCATCCTCACCAACATCTGTTGTTTCCTCTGTTGTTGATTTTAGCCATTCTGACTGGTGTGAGGTGGTATCTCATTGTGGTTTTGATCTGTATTTCCATGATGAGTGATGTTGAGCATCTTTTCATGTGTCTGTTAGCCATCTGCATGCTTTCTTTAGAAAAACATCTATTCATGTCTTTTGTCCATTTTCTAACTGGATTATTTGTTTTTTGAGTGTTCAATTTTATAAGTTCTTTATGTAATTTGGATACTAACCCTTTATCAGATATGTCATTTGCAAATATCTTCTCCCATTCCATGAGTTGCCTTTTAGTTTTGTTGATTGTTTCCTTCACGGTGCAGAAGCTTTTTATTTTGATGACATCTCAATAGTTCATTTTGTTTTTGTTTCCTCAGGAAACCTATCTGTTAAGAAGTTGGTTTAGCCAGTATAACCAAAGAGGTTCTCCTCTAGGATTGTGATCGTCTTCTGTCTCACATTTGTGTCTTTAATCCATTTTGAATTTATTTTTCTGCATGGTGTAAGAAAGTGTTCCAGTTTCATTCTTTTGCATGTTGCTGACCAGTTTTCCCAACACCATTTGTTGAAGAGACTGTCTTTTTTTTCCCATTGGATATTCTTTCCTGCTTTGTCAAAGATTAGTTGACCATATAGTTTGGGTTCATTTCTGGGTTTTCTATTCTGCTCTCTTGATCTATGTCTTTTTTTGTGCCAGTACCATACTTTAGTCTTGATGACTAAAGCTTTATAATATACCTTGAAGTCTGGACTTGTGATGCCTCTAGCTTTGCTTTTCATTTTCAAGATTTCTTTTGCTGTTCAGGGTCTTTGTGGTCCCATACACATTTTAGAATTGTTTGTTCTATCTCTGTAAAAACATGCTGGTGGAATTTTGATAAGGATTACATTAACTGTGTAGATTGCTTTGGGTAGTATTGACATTTTAACAATATTTATTCTTCCAATCTATGAGCATGGAATGTTTTTCCATTTCTTTGTGTCATCTTCAATTTCTTTCATAAGTGTTTTATAGTTTTCAGAGTACAGAACTTTTATCTTTTTTGGTTAAATTTATTTCTAGGTATCATGGGTTTTGGTGCAATTGTAAATGGGATAGATTCCTTGATGTCTCTTTCTGATGCTTCATTATTAATGTATAGAAATCCAACAGATTTGGGGCACCTGGGTGGCTGAGTTGGTTAAGCACCCAACTCTTGATCTTGGCTCAGGATTTGTGAGTTCAAGCCCTGAATCAGGCTCTGGACTGATAGCATGGGACCTGCTTGGAATTCTTTCTCCTCTCTCTGCCCTACCCAACTTGTGCTTGCTTGCTCGCTTGCTCTTTCTCTCTCTCTCAAAATGAACAAACTTAAATTTTTTTAAAAAAAGAAATGCAACAGATTTCTGTATGTCGATTTTGTATCCCATGACTTTACTGAATTTGTGGATCAGTTCTAGGAATTTTTTGGTGGGTTATTTTGGGTTTTCTATATAGTGTATCATGTCATCTACAAACAGTGAACGTTCCACTTCTTCCTTGCTGATTTGGATGCCTTTTATTTCTTTTTGTTGTCTGTTTCCTGAGGCTAGGATTTATGTTGAGGTATGTTCCCTCTATCCCTACTTTGTAGAAGGTTTTTATTATGAATGAATGTTGTACTTTGTCAGATGCTTTTTCTGCATCTATTGAGAGGATCATATGGTTCTTATCCTTTATTTTATTAATGTGGTGTATCAAATTAATTGATTTGAGAATATTGAACCACCTTGCAGACCACTTGATCATGGTGGATGATTCTTTGAATGTGCTGTTGAATTCGATTTGCTAGTATTTTGTTGATAATTTTTGCATCCATGTTCATCAGGTATATTGGCCTGTAGTTCTCTTTTTAATTTGAGTCTTTGTCTGGTTTTGGAATCTGGGTAATACTGGCCTCAGAAAATGAGTTTAGAAGTTTTCCTTCCATTTATATTTTTTGGAACAAACTGAGAACACTAGGTATTAGCTGTTTTTAAACGTTTTGGAGAATTCCCCTGTGAAGCCATTTATCCCTGGACTTTTGTTTTGGGGAGATTTTTCATTACTGCTTCAATTTCTTTGCATCTACCTGGGTGGCTCCATCAATTAATCATACAACTCTTAGTTTTGGCTCTGGTCATGATCTCATGGTTCATGGGTTTAAGCCCCATGTTGGGCTCTGTGTTGACAGTGCAGAGCTTGCTTGGGTTCTCTCTCTCTCTCCCTCTGTCTCTCTCTCTCTCACTCTCTCCCCCCTCTGCCCCTTCCCTGCTCATGTTCTCTCTTTTACTCTCTCAAAATGATTAAACAAACAAACAAACAAAATAAAATAAAATAAAATAAGTCTCTGGGGTTCCTGGGTGGCTCAGTGGGTTAAGCATCTGACTTCAGCTCAGGTCATGATCTCACAGTTTGTGGGTTTGAGCCCCATGTCTGACTCTATACTGATAGAGCCTGGAGCCTGCTCAGATTCTGTGTCTTCCTCTCTGTCTGTCCCTCCCCCACTCATTCTCTCTCACTCTCTCTCTCTTTCCCTCCCTCCCTTTCTCTCTCAAAAAATGAATAAACAGTAAAAAAATGAGTCTCTTGTAGGCAGCATATATATGGGACTTGATTTTTGTCCATTCTAACACCTATGTCTTTTCATTGGAGCATTTAGTATATTACATTCAGAGTAATTATTGATAGATATGTATTTAGTGCCATTTTATTACTTGTTTTGTCATTGTTTTCAGATATTTTCTCTGTTCCTTTCTAGTTTTTGTCACTCTTGGTCTTTCTCTCCCACTCAAAGTGTCCCCTTAGATATTTCTTGCAGGGTTGGTTTAGTGGTCATGAACTCCTTTAATTTTTGTTTGTGTGAGAAATTCTTTTTATTTAATTTTTTAAATATTTATTTTCGAGAGAGACAGGGAGCCAGCAGGGGAAGGAAAAGAGAGAGGCAAACATAGAATACAGAGTAAGCTCCAGGCTCTGAGCTGTCTGCACGGATCTTGTCGTGATGCTGGAACTCACGAACCATGAGATTATGACCTGAGTGAAGTCAGATGCTTAACCGTTTAACCAACTGAGTCATCGAGGTGCCCTGAGAGACTCCTGTCCTTCTATTCTGAATGCTAGCCTTCTTGGATAGAATATTCTTGGCTGATAATTTTTTTTCCCATTCAGCATGTTGAATATATCCTGCCACTCTCTTCTGGCTTGCCAAGTTTCTGTAGAGAGATCTGCAATTAGCTTTACTGGTCTTTCTTTGTAAGTTAGGGACTTCTTTTATCTTGCTGCTATTAGGATTTTTTTTCTTTATCAATATATTTTGCAAATTTACCCCAATATGTCTTGGTGTTGCCCTGCTTTTGCTTATTTTGATGGGAGTTCTCTATGCCTCCTGAAAATTGGGTGTCTGTTTCCTTCCCCAGATTAGGGAAGTTTTCAGCTATTATTTCCTCAAGTAAACCTTCTGCCCCCTTTTCTCTCTTCTTCTGGAACTCCTATAATAGAAATATTATTATGTTTGATGGACTCATTGAGTTCCCTAAGACTACTTTCATGACCCATAGTTTTTTCTCTCTTTTGTTCAGCTTCATTATTTTCCATTATTCTATATTCTATGTCACTTATTCATTTCTCTGCTTATTTCATCCAGTCTGTTTTGCATCTCTGTTATTGTATTTTTCATTTCTGACTGATTGTTTTTTAACTCTTCTATCTCTGTGGTAAGTCTCCCTTATGTCTTCCATGCTTTTCTCAAGCCCAGCAAGTATCCTTCTGATTGTTGCTTTAATTCTCTATCAGTCCTAGTATGTATATCTGTTTCGATTAGATCCTTAGCTATGGCTTTTTCTTGTTCTTTCTTTTGAGATAAACTTCTCCATCTTGGCATTTTGTCTAGGTCTGTATCTTTTTCTATGAGTTAGAAAACCCCGTTGTGTTTCCTACTCCAGAAAGTAATTGCTTTATGAAGAAGAGGTCATATAGTGTCCAGGGCCTGGCACTTCAGGGAGTGTCTCTGGTGTGTGCTGTATACACTCTGCTACTATGTTTTGGCTGCTTTATCCCTCAGGTCAAAGGGTAGCATTTGGACCTTAGCCAGAGTGTATTGTGTTTTAATTAGATGTACTCTGGTCTGCTTGTTAGATAAGACCTGATACTACTTCCACGAGAAATGAAGCCTTGTAGAACTCTATGGTTGGTTGACATCATGGATGTGGGGTTTGTGCTGATCTACTAGGGAAGAGGCCCACTGCGCTGGTTCTTGGCACATCTGCCCAAGAAAAGCAGCACCAGCAAAGTGCAGAGCAGTGAGACTTGGTGTAAGTAGCTTAGGCAGCCACTGTGCTATGCTACTTACTGAAGTTGGATTTATGCTGAGGGGTGGGGGAAGGAAATGGCAGTAGCCAGTTCCTTTGTCCCCAGACAGGGGTCTCCATGCTTGCTGCTCTTAGGGAAGCACCTCCCCCCCAGAAGATAGAATAATTTTCCCTCGGGGCGCCTGGGTGGCTTAGTCGGTTAAGCGTCCGACTTTCATGATCTCGCGGTTCGTGGGTTCGAGCCCCGCGTCGGGCTCTGTGCTGACTGCCAGCTCAGAGCCTGGAGCCTATTTCAGAGTCTGTGTCTCCCTCTCTCTCTGACCCTCCCCTGCTCACTCTGTCTCTCTCTTTCTCCTGGAAATAAATAAAAATATTGAAAAAAAAGAATAATTTTCTCATCCATCTCAGGCGTTTTTCAAATAGCTGTTTTCACGCAATCTGTCTCTAGGTTGCTTTACTTCCTGGTGCAGAGCAGTGCCCTTTGGGCTCTATCGCAGCCAAGCCTGCTGACTTTTAAACTCCAAACCTTAGGGACTTGCTGTGCAGGGGGTTTGTGCTGGTCTTCTGTGGGAGGGATTTGCCATGCTGGATGGAGAAGGGCAGTAACACCAGAGCACAGAGGCAAGGGATTTGGAGCAAAGCAGGGGCTAAACAACCAATGTCTGGGTTAGGCACCTTCACCAGGTGTTTCTGTTCCTATGCTGAGGGGAGGGAGAAGGAAATGGTGCCTGCCAGCTCTTTTGTCCTCAGAGAGGCAACTCTGCAAATGCCACCTCTCACAGATGTACTCCAAACAAAGCAAACAGTCTCTCCCCATGTGCTTAGGTGATCCTCACATTAGGGCCATCTGCCCCAGGATTGCTCACATGTCTTGTCTTCAGTAGAGCAGTGCCCTCAGGGCTCTATCCTAGCCAATACCACCTAACCTAAAACCCCAGTCTTTGAGCCCCAAAGGTTGCAAAAACTCGTGAAGATCAGCTCCTCTTATTTTCCCAACCAATGGCTTTATGGAAGTGCTCTCTTTGTGTGCTCCCTTGTGTGCTCCACTTTCACTCACCTTTCTCTGTGACCACAGCTCCCTCCACTCTGCAGCACTACTGATCCATTTCTCCCCCCAAAGCAGGTCTTGGTCTCTGCACTTCCTACCTTCCTCAGTGATGCCTCTTATCTCCCTCTAGTTGTGCAGTTTGTCCTTTCCTTTCTCAGGTTGATTTCTTGGGTATTCAGAATGATTTGGTAGTTATCTAAGTGTGTTCATGGGATGAGGCAAGCTGAGGGGTCCTCCTACTATGTTGCCATCTTAGCTTCCCTTATGAGTAGATCTCTTACTCTGTCTTTAGTCACACTGAAACAAACATATATTAAGCAACATAGGTACTATAAGATCTAATTGAATTATATATTTCTCAAGCACATTAGACATAGCATAGTTAAGTGCTGAGAGTAAAAAAACTATAGTGTTTTTCCTCAAAGGATAATTTTATTTCAATCATAGTTTCTATCTGGAAAGTAACTTCAGAATTTTCAGGGCTGACTTTAACATTTGAATACAGCAATTAAACTCATACTTGATGTGCTAATGAATATATATAGGCTGCCTCGAGGTCCAAGTATGACTTAAATAACTTGTTATATGCTGAATGCTTCAGGCAAATTTCTTAAAGTTCTTATACAATATGTACTCTGAATTCTGTCTGTCTATTTCCTGAAAGAGTCTGGAAACATCAAGATCTGGCACTCTAAAGGTTGCCCAAAGTATAGCAGCTAACTCTTGCTGTGTTATGAAACCATCCTCATCAAGATCAAAAAGCTTAAATGACATTTGCAGAACCTTTTCAGTGTTGATAGGATTGCACAGGGCAGTCAGTCCTATCACATATTCTCTGATTTTTATGCTACCATCATTATTCCTGCCAAAGGAGGCAAAAAATTGTTCCAAGGGCTCTGAAATTAGAATTTTTTAATAATTTGCAAACTCTTCAAGTCCTATCTTCCCTCCATTAGAGGCAACTGCAATTGCAGTATATTTGTCCAGATGCTAATGAATATTATCCCAGTCTCACTTCTATTTCTGGTTAATTTCTATGAATTCCACCAAACTAGCTTCCATGGGTAGTTAAAGGTTACCTGTGAAAAACGTTAGTCTCCAGTCTTCATAACTGTGGTCTGTCATAGACACTCAGAGCATTTGCCACTTTGAGCCTCACTATATCAGCAAAAGGGACATGTCATCTTTTTTCTTGATTATTTGGTATATAAATAGGCATAAACTCCACTTCTTCTCTGGTGAAGAGTTGACTCAAGGTCAGTATATAGACCTAAATACCTGTAAATCCCTGCTAGATCTAGGTCACTGTGTCCAGTGTGTTTGGGTACCTAGGTAGCACTGGCTGCTCAGAAACACCCAGAAAGAAGTCCCCTAGTTTAAAATTGACCAGGCAGGTGCAGTTGGTACACATTCCTTCCAAGAAATCAGGATCCATGGCTACTTCCTTTCAGATGTCAGTAGCTTTAGGATTTCATTCCAAGTATTCTTCCTGGAATTGGGATCCTATCGGGTCACAAGCAGAGGCTGTGTTGATATTAGGAGTTTTCCAGCCACTGGAATCTGTGTGTTTTGACTTGGCAAGTCCACCAAGGGTAACCCTGCCACCACACAGGCAATTGGGTCAAAGAAAATGGAGTGCGACGCTATAACAAAGATGACAGCATCCTCTCAGGCTGCATTTTCCCCTTTCACTTTAACCAGGAACCCTGCTAAACAGAATATTGACTGAAAGAAGAGTTTGAGGGCTGGCTGCAACAGTTTCTTCCCCCCAGCTCTTAGTGGTGTTGGCTGGTTGAGCAGAACTGCCCTTGGTGGAAAGTGTGGCCACTGGCCAAAGGCCAATGAAGAGAAAGGCAATGCAGGATTCACATCCCAGCACCAGCACAGTCCCAATGCAGATGGTATAGGCCCAGTGCCACTGGCTGCCATGCCTCTGCCATGTGAAGGGGTTGGCTACTGCAGGTGGGTATGACATGCTCATCCCATGGCTCACAGAGGTCTCCCACACCTCCACCTCAAAGTCCAAGTTCTGCTGAGCCCTGTGGCCAACTTCTGAGTGGTCTCAGAATGTGGGGAGATTGGATCTGTGGACAACCCTCAGAATGCATTCCTTCCCCCACATTCAAGTGCTCTTTCTGTTCACACATAATTAGAACTCTCAGATATAACATGGGCTAATAGGAAATGATGATGAATTACCTCTAAAATCAGAAAACTTAAAAATGATAAATGGTGTAATAGAATTAGAATCAAGAGTACAATCATTTTTGCTTTTTGAAAATGTTTTCCTTTTGACATACATACTTAATAAATTATTTTCACATAATTTCTGACATTTATATAAAGGACATATTATAAACCTACTAGGGATATATTAATTTAAATAGATGAATATTAATTACAACTTTTTAATTTAAATGCTGTTACCACTAAAGCTTACTTACTGTGAGATGCTTTGGGAGCTGGTAAGTCAGATTCATTTACTCTCCCTACAAATTGATTTCTACAGAGACAGTAATATCACTTCATGCTAAGAGGTTTAACTGATGGCACCCTTGAGCCTTTATATCTGTTACAAGCACTCTTCCACATAAATAGAAAATTAGAATACATCCGTTATCATAGGCTGGAATTTGCCATGGCACATTTGATTCATATTCTTTTTTTTTTTAATATTTTTATTTATTTCTAGAGGGGAGAGAGAGAGAGAGAGACAGCGTGAGCAGGGGAGGGTCAGAGAGAGAGGGAGACACAGACTCTGAAACAGGCTCCAGGCTCTGAGCTGGCAGTCAGCACAGAGCCCGACGCGGGGCTCGAACCCACAAACCGCGAGATCATGACCTAAGCGAAAGCCGGACGCTTAACCGACTAAGCCACCCAGGCGCCCCACATTTGATTCATATTCTTAACACGAGTCCCCACGAACCAGTCAGCATTCCAAACTGACATTAGGTAACAACAATAAACCCTAAAATCACCCTTGTCAGTAACAAGTTTTCAGTAAAGTAAGTCAGGACTATTTTACTGGGTCAACATACACTGTCAGTGAAGTCCTATTCCTCCCTTTGTTGCTGCCCTACAGAAACAATCAAGAGGAAAGCGTAATCAAAGTTGGTGTGAACCAGGCTTTCTTCTATACCTTGTAAAATCTGCAATTCTGACAATGCTATATAGGATATTCTTGTATTTGCTAATTACTGACATAAATTCCTTTTCCCAGGATTAAAAGTCAAATTGTAGGTTTCTGAGAAGTGTTTCTATTTATTGGAGCACACCAGATCACTAATAAAACAGAAAGAGCAGTGTAGATATAGAGTCTGCTATCTTACTGGAAAGATTAGAGGCTTTATAACCAGATGAATCTAGGTCAGATCCTGGTTCCAACAATTATGCTGTGGGCATTGGCCAACCTTGTTTTCACATCTATAAATCGGTAATACTCTCTACCTTGCAACGTTACTATGAGGCACAAGCACAAATGTATACAAAAAATTGGGGTTTTATTAATACATACAAGTTGCTTAAGATACAATGATGAGAATTCTTAGAGACATTCCACTTTTTTCTGTCACTCTCAGAACTACACTTAGTGAGGAAGACATTTTTTCCACCAGCTTAGTCTTGTTTAGGAACACAGTTGCAGTTTCTATGGAACCATAATTTGGCAATGTTATTGGTTGTCTCCCATGTTAAAGGAGAGCAACCCAAGAGAATGAGTAGTATTCCCTTGAGTGTGTATCATTCTCTATTTGTAACTCTTCCCATTCTTATTTGTAATGTTTATTTCTACCCTTGAATCCTTGTTTAACTTAACTGCATTGTGTGTATGCTTCTTTAAGGGAAAGTTCCATGTTACCATGTCATATTTCCTTTATATTTCCCCCACAGTGCCTAGCAGTGTGTCAGATATGTTATTTATTCATTAAGCAAATATGTGAGTGCCTACAATGGAGCCAGGTCCTTATTCTAGATGCTGGATATATGCCTATTAAGAAAGCAGTAAAAAATTCTCTGCCTTGTGGGGCTTAGATCCTAGTGCACATAGGAAGTACAGAATTCAATTCTGGTTCCCTTCATGGGGCAAAAGGACATTTTGATCCTTTGTCTAAATCTCTCACCAATTTAGCTGGAAAATTTAGACAAGTAATTTGATGGATGTGCTTTCCTACTTTGCAATGTTTATTACATATATATGTATACATGAGAATTTCTACATCACCTCTTATTAGTCTTCCCAGTATAAGTAGTATTATGGCCTGTTTTAAAAATGCGTATTCTTCTAGTCATATTTGCCCTCAAACTAATAAATATGCTATAAATCCAAGAGATTTGACACCAGAATTTTTTAATGGTTGAAAAATAGTAAAAAGAACATTTGAACAATAAAATAAAAGTTTATACCATTGTAGGTCCCCCCCCCTTTTTTTTTAAATATGGCACAGCTAATCTTTAATTTACATTTGTAAAAGGCACCAGATGTTAACAGGGTAAAAAAATGCAAGAAGCCAAAACTGAGCCATTTTCCCCAATTCCTTTTTGTACTATTGTACACATTTTAAGGCAGATGCTTTTCTGTGCAAAATTCAACAGAAGAAAATTGATATCATGTTACAAGTTCACACATTCTCAGATTTTTTCTTCAATATGGTTTGTCAGGGTACTTATGATAAAGGATATTAAAACAATTTTTCCTAATGAGCTTAAAGAGGTTGATGAACAATTATTAAAAATTATTTAGAGATTTCATTACAGACCCCTCATAGAAGATATAGAAAAGTCAATCTTTTTTTCTTGTTTCTTCTTTCAGAAATGTCCATATCAGTTTGTTCACTATGTCAGGTTGTTCTTGCTGAAGCCAGTGACTGACTTCTGACAAAATGGTTAGCCTGAAATAATTCTTAACATAAATCTTTGTGACTTCAGCCATTTCAGCCTCCATAAATGCATCTTTCTCTCCCCACAGTAGGAGTGTTGGAGTGGTTACCATGTGATGTTTGAGAGGCAGGCAGCTATAAAAACAAAACACATGGACTTGAGACTCATTGTAAAAGTTAAAGTAACATTTTCCCATTATATTCCTTTAGGCCATACATGCTCATAGGAAGCAGTATTGACACCAATGGGGTGAAATTTGGTTCCCAGGAGAGTGATAAAAACATTACTTTCTTTATATGTAAATCATGGATATACACATAGTACATAAACAAATATTAAAATTTCATAGGGTGGGGAGCAATTGGGGAAAAAACATCTAAAATGGCACCTTAAGGAGGTGATGATTAAAGAATGAATGGTTAAGTCGATTAAGCATCCGACTTTGACTAAGGTCATGATCTCGCGGTTTGTGGGTTCGAGCCTCATGTCAGGCTCTGTGCTGACAGCTCAGAGCCTGGATCCTGTCTTCAGATTCTGTGTCTCCCTCTCTCTCTGACCCTTCCCTGCTCATGCTGTCTCTCTCTGACTCTCAAAAATAAATTAAAAACATTAAAAAAAAGAATCAATGGTTGAGAAACACTGCATTAGGCAATCAATCTATACAGTAAAAAATTTTAAAGGTTTAATTGGATGAGGCTAACAACATTTATAATGAAAGTTATAATTAATTATGCAATTCATCACTGTAAGGAATAATTTGCTTCAAAAGGATACCAGAATTTCTGAATGGTGTGATAAAAGTTTTAAATAATGTCACTTTATATTCTAAGTTGTTTGTCAGATAACATAATGCATTTATATGAAGTTGGAACTGAGAACAAAAAATATATACGGACTGAGCTTTATCATTAAATAGTACTATATTTATTTTGCAAGAAGATTCTATTTTTATATAGAATATTCTATTATATATATATTCTATTCTATATATTCTATTGTATATATATAATGTGTGGATTATGTATATATATTAGAGAGAGAGAGAAAGTGGGGGAGATAGGCAGAAAGAAAGAGAGAGAATCCCAAGCAGAATCCATGCTCAATATAGAGCTTGACACGAGGCTTGATCCCCACAACCCTGTGATAATGATCTGAGCCAAAATCAAGAGTCGGATGCTCAACCGACTGAGCCTCCAAGCACCCCAGAAGATTCTTTTTAAAACAACATTTTATTGTGTGTTTTCTTCAGCATAAAGAAATAAAATCATGCATAATTCCATCATTAAAAGATAACCTTTTGGTCACTTTCCATGCATACAGTTGAAATTGCAATAAATATACATAATATATATACAGTCCCCATAGTCAAATTTCACACTGCATTATAAATTGGGAATTTTCTCATTTCATGTTTTATATAAAAAAATTGTAAAAGATACTATTCTATGGTATAATTACCCATAAATAACCCATAAATGACTATTCTCCTAAAATTGAATATTCAGATTATATCATTAGTTAAAACAAGGGGATGTTTTAAGTGATGCTATAATGAGCATTTTGTGCCCAAATGTTTTTCGGGCATTTTAGATAATTTCTTTCAGCTAGATCCCTAGAAGTGGAATTCCTGAGCTAAAGAGTATAAATATTTTTAAAGCTTTTGACAGCTACTGCTACACTGTTTTTCAGAAAGGTGGGATAGCATTAATTACAATCCTGTTGACTAAGCATGAGAATGAACATTTATTGTCAAGTTGGTTTCCATATAACACCCAGTGCTCATCCTCACAAGTGCCCCCCTTTTTTAATGATTGCATTTATTTCTGCTTTTTATCTAATTTAAATTATTTTTCTTCCAATTTATTTTTGTTTATATAGTGTTCTTTTCCTAACTTCTCAAATTATACTCTTAGGTCACTAATATTCTTTTCTAATATTTGCATGGAAAACTGTTAATATGTTTCTTCCTACATATTGTTTTAACTGTATTCCACATGTTTTGATATTATTATTTTTTCTATGTTTTTACTAATTTCCATTATGGTATTTTAAAATGTCTCTTTATTTTGAGAGGGAGTGTACATATGTATAGGTGCAAGTGGGAAAAGGCGGAGAGAGAATCTCAAGCAGACTCTGTGCTGTCAGCGTGGAGCCCAATGCGGGGCTTGATGTCACAAACCGTGAGATCATGGCCTGAGCTGAAATCAAGAGTCAGACACTTAACCAGCTAAGCCACCCAGGCACCCCCAGATCTTTTTTTGATCCATGAGTAATTTTTTTAAGTTTTTATTTAAATTTCAGTTAACATATAGTATTATATTAGTTTCTGGTATACAATATAGTGATTCAGCACTTCCATACAACACCCTGTGCCCATCACAAGTATTCTCCTTAATCCCCATCATCTATTTTACCCAGCTCCCCTGATGGGTAACCATCAGTTTGTTCTCTATAGTTAAGAGTCTATTTCCTAGTTTGTCTCTCTCTCTCCCTTTTTCTCCTTTTTGCTCATTTGTTTCTTAAGTTCCACATATGTGTGAAATCATATGGTATTTGTCTTTCTCTGACTGACTTATTTCACTTAGCATTATATTCTCTAGCTCCATCTAGGTCATTGCAAATGGCAAGATTTCATTCTTTTTTATGGTTGAGTAATATTCCATTGTGTGTGTGTGTGTGTGTGTGTGTGTGTGTGTGTGTGTACACCACAACTTGGGCTGTTTCATAGTTTGGCTATTGTAGATAATACTGCTATAAACATCAGGGCACATGTATCCCTTTGAATTAGTATTTTTGTATTCTTTGGGTAAATACCTGGATCATAGCCAGGAGTAATTTAAAAGTTTTTAAAATTTCCAGGGGCGCCTGGGTGGTTTAGTCGGTTAAGCGTCCGACTTTCACTTAGGTCATGATCTCGCAGTTCGTGGGTTTGAGNTAAAATAAAATAAAATAAAATAAAATAAAATTTCTGACTTTATGGAGTTTTCTAGAAATTTGTATAATTGTTAATTTCTAAGTGCATTGTGTTCAGAGAACACATCCATATGATATTGATCCCTTGGTATTGGTTAGCATTTACTCTATAGTCCAGTATGTAATCAATCTTTGTAAACATTTCTATGTGCTTAAATATATTGTGTATTTTCTAAGTATTGGATGCAGGATTCTAGACTTGTTCATCACACTAAAGATGTTAATTGGGTTGTTCAAATATTTTGTATCGTTATTAATTTTTTCCTGCTTGATTAACTTTTGAGAGAGGCGGGGAGAANTTTTGCTTTATATTTAGTGCTTTGTTATAAGTTTAAACTTATTTATCTTTTTGCAGGTTAGATCCTATAGCTAATCCAGTACCTAGTTCATTCTGGTTCCTTGGCTCCAAATTTTGGAGAGTCCTTGGATGAGGCTATGGTCCTGGGAAGGGTGATAAATGAGGGTGATTTCCATACCTGAGTATATGTACTATACCTTATGAATAGTCATTATATATTGTATAACCATTTTTAATTATGTACTTGGCCTTGATTACCCTAATATAAAGAACCATCAGAGGGAGTCAATTGAGCTTCCAGAAGACTCGATGTAACCTTGACCTAGCTAGATTTAACCTATATCAATCTAGCTTAAAACTTTCACCTTTATTTAAAATTGTAAGTTTTGACCTTCACAGGCCTGCTTTTTTTCCTCTTTCTCTCTCCATGCTAATTAGCAGGATTCTAGAGCTTACTTTTGGGAATGCAGATCCTCCTACTGAACAAATGTTAGTAAAAGAGCTTGAGAAAGATCAGAATATTTTCTTCTTTTTCCTCGTAGCTACTTGTTTTGTATCACAAAGCCAGCTTTGATAAAGGGATAAATCAAGAACATTTAAAAACTATTATTTTTTCTCCTTTTCAAAATTTAAACTTGTATTAAAATTTATCATTCTATTTCCTCTTATAATTCTCTTTACAAATGTTATTTGTAAAAAACAAACAACAAATGACAAAACATGGACAATATTACTATATAATATGAGATATAACCTGTAGCCTCTGTGTTAATCATTGCCTTGTTTGATAAATGGGCACCTACAAATATCTTTTAAATTAAAATATTTGTCTTATCAAAGATATTTACATTTATATTTGTAGATTTTGTTGTGGTGGTGGTTGTTAGTCAAAAAGGATTTAGGTTTGCCTCTTCTCCCTCATTCATATAATCTCTTGACTGCCCTTGGATTATGTATTCAAATAATTTGATTTTATTTATTTATTTTTAAATTTTTTAAAAATTTATTTCTGAGAGAGAGAGAGAGAGAGAGAGAGAGAGACAGCATGAGCAGGGGAGGGTCAGAGAGAAAGGAAGATACAGAATCTGAAACAGGCTCCAGGCTCTGAGCTAGCGGTCAGTACAGAGCCTGATGCAGGGCTCGAACCCACGAACTGTGAGATCATGACCTGAGCCGAAGTCAGATGCTCAACTGACTGAGCCACCCAGGTGCCCCTCATTTTGTTTTATTTAAAATAATACCTTTGGGGCACCTGGATAGGCTCAGTTGATTAACCATTTGACTCTTGATTTTGGCTCAGGTTATGATCTCATGGTCATGAGATTGAGCCCCACTTCAGGCTCCATGCTGAGCATAGAGCCTGCTGGGGTTCTCTCTCTCTCCCTCTCTCTATCCCCCTCTCCCACTCACACACACTCTCTCAAAGTAAATAAACATTAAAAAGGTAAAATAAAATAAAATAAAATGAAATAAAATAAACAATTTCTATAGGAGCACCTGGCTGGCTCAGTGGAACATGCAACTTTTGATCTTGGCATCGTAAGTTCAAGCTACATGTTGGGTGTAAAGATTACATAAAAATAAAATCAATTAATCAATCAATCAATAAATCAATAAAACACCCACTATAACTTTTTTCCATCCTACTTTCAGCCTTTTTATGTCCTTATGCATTGTGACTCAATCCAATCTGATATTTTGTTTTTTCACTGGCAAGTTTAATACATTCATATTTATTGTGCTTACTGAAATATTTAAATTGATTTTGATGTCTTATTTTGTGCTATTTACTTTGCTTCCCTTTCCTCTTTCCTGCCTTCTTTTGAATTGATAGTTTTCTAGTCACCCTCTACTGGTTTGAAAATAATACATTCTATTTCCATTATTTTATTTTACTAGAAAAAAATTCTTAGCATCTATATATATGCATGTGTATCTAATTCTATCTTTCATCTATCTATATAACTTTCTTGGTTTATTTATTTATTTTGAAGAGAGAGAGGGAGCACAAGTATGGGAGGGTGAGAGAGAGGGAGGGGATCCCAAGCAGGCTCTGCACTGTCAGCACAGAGCCCAATGTGGGGCTTCAACTCACAAACCATGAGCCAAAGTCATATCCTTAACCAACTGAGCCACCTAGGAACCTCAATATATAATTTCTAATTTCATCCTCTATGTCAAATATAACCTGTTTTTTATATTTTTATTTATCTCTGTAAGCTATATTCTAAGTAATTTTTTTCAGAGCTATCTTCTAATTCATAATTCTTTATAGATTGTCTGATCTGCTATTTAACTCACTAATGGAATTTTAGATTTCAATAGCCATATTTTTCATTGCCAGAAGTTCTTTTGTTCTTTTTCACCTTTTTCCAGTCTATCTTGATATTTTCTTATTCTTTTTCCACACATTTTATTCTTTTACATATTTAATGATTTAAACATACTTTATAATCTCTGTTCAATATTTGACATTTGTGAGTCCTGCTGCAATTGTATTCTGATTTGTTAATGGTTGATTAGTATTTTTGGTAATTTGGATTATGAACTCATCTTCAGGGGACTTTACCTGTGGGAATATTGTAAGTCTGAGTTGAGATGTATCCTCTGGAGAAATTCTGTCTTTGTTTCTACCAGGCTTGCTGGGAAGTGTTACCCGCTTAAGATGATATTGAAATATGATGTTTTCCCTCAGAATTCTAGTGTTATGGAGATAGCACAAATTCAAGCCTCTAAACCTTTTCAAGGCAGGCTGTGGTTGCTAATTACCAAGGGAAATCTTTTTCTTCTATCTAGAGTCTAAACCTGAACAGACAAATCTCCTTATCTTGTCTTTCATTCTATACTTTCTACCTAGACAATATCTTCTGAAAAAAAGCTTCATTTGTGTCTATCATCAACAACAAGATTTTATATAACTTCATCACAGATTCTCTCCTTTGAACTTCAAACCCTTGTATCCATCTGCCTATTTGAATATTTAAGATACCACATCAAACTCAACTAGTTTAAGGTCAATAAAGTTTATGGCCTTCCTTCAAAACCAGTTCTCTTCTAGTGTTTTCTGTCTCAGTGAATGGCTTGACTATCCATATAGCTATTAAAGCCAGGAATTCAGGAGCCATCCTTGGTATCCCTCTTCTTCTCATTCCTTCCAATGCCTCCCCAACCCCCTCATCTCACCCATCACCAATCCCTGTCAATTTTCCTCTTAAATATCTCTTAAATTGACCCATTCTCTCCATCTCCACTGCCTTTAGGCTATTTCAGGCTACCATCATCTTTAGCCTGGACCACTGCAGTTTCCTCACAGTGAATGAATGGATACAAACACAGATTACATTGTTTATCTTTCCGGGTTGAAATGCTTATTTACTAGCTTTACATTCATGGCTCTTGAGTACTTAATATGGTCTACTTGGCTTTGCATGACCAGCCACTGCCTTCTCTTGGAGCCACTCTCATTTCATTGCCCTTTTCTGTGCTCTAGGCACACTGGCTCTCATTGTAATCCTTAAAACCACAACTCTCTATCTTCCCACACTACTTAGGCACATGCTGTTTCCTCTTTCTGAAATGCCAATTCCTCCATCCCCAACTTTGGTCAGTATGTAACTCATCCTTCATTTCTCTCTTCAAACATCATTTGCTCAGTCCTCATCCCTTTCTCTCATGGTCTTTGTTTGTTTATAACCATATATTCATTACTGTGGTTATACACAATGTCTGTTCTCCTCACTTGGCTAGTGAGATCAGGATCCTTTGTCTTGTTTTGCTTAATACTATATTCTAAGTGTTGGCATAGACTAGAACATAAAAAGTGATTAATATATAGTTCTTGAATGAATAGTGATAATTAAAAATATGATTACAAATATACATCTATTCACAATAACCCAAAGGTAAAGAAGAAGTGGATACAGTTATGGATAAAACAAGGGACAACTATATGGGGATTCCATTATATTATTCTTTCTACTTTTCCATATGTTTAAAGTTTTCCCTAGAAAAAGATTATGCAACTTACAAAATCAGAACACTTTTGAGTCTTTGGATAAACTGTG
This sequence comes from Crocuta crocuta, assembly GCF_008692635.1. NCBI lineage: Eukaryota > Metazoa > Chordata > Mammalia > Carnivora > Hyaenidae > Crocuta > Crocuta crocuta. The sequence goes on from NW_027533089.1 coordinate 10,482,374, forward strand.
AACTTAATCTTGAAAATAAAATATTGACAGGACACCTGAGTGATTCAGTCAGTTAAGAGTCCAATTCTTGGTTTTGGCTCAGGTCATAATCTCGTGCTTCATGAGATTGAGCCCTGCATTGGGCTATGCACTGACATGTTGGAGCCTGCTTGGGATTCTCTCTCTCCCTCTCTGTGCCTCCCCTGCTTGTGCTCTCTCTCTCTCAAAATAAATAAATAAACTAAAAATATAATAAAATATTGGCTATTGCTTATAATATTGCTATAAACATCAGGGTCCATGTATCCCTTCAAATTGGTATTTTTGTATGCTTTGGGTAAATACATAATAGTGCAATTGGTGGATTGTAAGGTAGTTTTATTTTTAACTTTCTGAGGAAACTCTATACTGTTTTCTAGACTGGCTACACCAGTTTGCATTCCCACCAACAGCATAAGAGGGTTCCCCTTTCTCTACATCCTTCCCAAAACCTGTTGATTCCTGTGTTGTTAACTTCAACAATAGCCAAATTCTGGAAAGCACTGAAATGTCCATTGACTGTTGAATGGAAAAAGATGTGGTATATGTATACAATGAATATTACTCAGCTGTAAAAAAGGAATTAAATCTTGCCATTTGCAACCATGTGGCTGGAGCTAGAGAGCATTATGCTAAGCAAAATCAGTCATAAAAGACAAATGTCATATGATTTCACTCTTATGTGGAATTTAAGAAACAAAACAAATGAACATTGAGGGGGAGAAAGGAGAGGCAAACCAAGAAACAGATGCTTAACTATAGAGAACAAACATGGTTACTGGAGGGAAGGTGTGTGGGGGAATGGGTTAAATAGGTGATGGGTTTTTAGAAGAGCACTTGTGATGAGCACTGGGTGTTGTATGTAAGTGATGAATCACTAAATTCTACACTTGAATCTAATATTGCACTATATGTTAAGTAGCTGGAATTTTTTAAAATGTTTATTTATTTTGAGAGAGAGAGAGTGTGTGTGTGTGTGCATGTGTGTATGCAAGCACACAATTAGGGGAAGAGGCAGAGAAAGACGAAAGAGAGAGAGAAGAGCAAGAGAATCCCAAGCAGCATGGACAGCACAGAGCTTGATGCAGGGTTCAGTCCCATGAACCTGAGATCATGATCTGAGCTGAAATCAAGAGTTGGAGGCTTAACCAACTGAGTCACCCAGGAGCCCCTAACTAGCTGGAATTTAAGTAATACTTGGGAAAAAAATAAAATATTGGCTCTTTAGGGAATGAATATTTTGTTGAACTAAAAAGAAATTATACTGACCTGAAGATATTTCGGTAATGGTTAATTGGACCACTTAATGCTCCAGGCTGGGAGAAGACATAAATATAAGCCTCAAGATCTTCTGTTGTTAAGCGACATCCTTTCCTTCCAATACCAGTGCTGTGACTGGTAAACAGATGTTTCAAAGCCTAATTTAAGTGAAAAGAAAATAATTAAAACTTTTTAGTTACATAACAATAAACCTTTGGCTTTGGAAAGAGAATGATGGTCAGTGCCAGTGACAACTTCCCATTTCTGCTCTAGCCAGGTAGGAGACCTCACTGTTTACATATTATATACATTTTTTTTTTGCTTTCCTGGCTTTACTTCTGGTATTCTTCCCTTCAAATCCCCCATGTACACTTTATGCTTATGAAAAGCAACCTATGTTCTTGGTACCTTTTCACATTCTATAAAGCTAAGTTCAGATACTATTGCCACCCTAAAGTCTTCCCTAATATTCTAGTTAATAGTAGTTAATCTGTTTACTGACAATCAATCTACTCTCCCAACAATTGTTTGCACTTTTTTGGACTATAATCCAGAGTAACAAATGCATTTTATGTCATGATCCAGTTCATACTCCTATACATACTTTTTTGAAACAAAAGTTTAAAGAAATATCTCTTGGGGCCCTGGGTGGCTCAGTGGTTTAGCATCCAACTTTGGCTTAGGTTATGATGTCACAGTTTGGGGGTTTGAGCCCCACATTGGGCTCTGTGCTGACAGCTCACAGCATGGAGCCTGCTTCCGAATCTGTGTTTCCCCCTCTTTCTGCCCCTCCCCTGTGCATACTCAGTCTCTCTTTCTCTCAAAAATAAATAAACATGAAAAAATTTTTAAAGAAATATCCCTTACTCTTATTATAGTGTGTACTGATATTTTCAATTCACTTCTGTTCTATTTTATTTTTTAAAAAATTCAAGCAAGCCACTAACCCGATTTCATGACTCACTATATGAGTCCCCACCCACAATTTGAAAAACACTGCTCTATACCAGCATTTCTCAAAGTGTAGATTTAAATCACCTGAATCAGAATCATTGGGATTCTTGTTTAAAATGTAGATCCCTGGGAGCAACTGGGTGGCTCAGTCGATTAAGTGTCCTCCCACACACTCTCTCTCAAAAATAAACATTAAAATAAATAAATAAAATGCAGATCCCTGAACCCCAAAACACACCTACAAAAATATGAAATGATTTATGCAAGAGGTGATTAATTGAAACATTATTTGCAATAGCAAAGGACTGGAAATAAAAAATGTCCATCAGTGGGGCATTAATTGAATAAACTATGATACAGTCACACAATGGTGTGTTATGTGTTCTTACTACTCCAAGAGAAGATGAAGATGATTATATGCTAATATGGAGTAGCTGATCCCCAGGACATATTTTTAAGAGGGGGAAAAATAGAAAGGGTGGAAAACAGCATTTATAGTATGTTACCTTTTGTGTAAGAAGGAGTAGACAAATATACATACATCTCCTTATATTTTCAAAAAGAAACAGTAAAAAAAATGAAACAAACATTAACCAAAATGGTTTCCTATGGAAGAGGGAGGAAATCAGAGGGCAGGAAACAGAAACCTAAGCAAGACCTCTCTGTGCCTTGTATTAGAATTTTGACTTGAACCAAATAAACTTGAACTTTTTATAAAATATAAAATTAAGCAAAATTCTGTGGTTCTAATTTTGCTTGGAAATATGAACAAGAACTCATGGTTTTTTTCTCTCTAAAAAATACATATGTACAATTTCTGTCCAACAGAAAGATCTAGAAGCAATAAAAACCCAGTAAAAATGATCACCTTGACACCCACTGTCGTTTCTAAATACCATTTCCTACTAATGGGAGCCAGAGTTCCTTCAATGAATGACTGATTCCAGATCTGGGGCAGGAATAAAAGATGACCCTAGGACATTAAGAAACTAAGCTATTACTGACTGAAGGATTTATGTCAAAAGGACACAGGAGCCAACCTGTAGGAGTTTCCACTTGTCTATTATGCCATATTGCCTAATATGAGGCAATCTGAATGAGTATCAGAAAGAATGACTGCAATTGATTGATACATATCAAATATATTTTTAAAACTCATGACCTCCTAATGATATAGAAAAAAAGAAAACTTCATTGGTCATCATTGGAGATTTCTAGGGCACCAAGTCATTACTCTGGAAGTTGTATATAAAGGTAAAGAATGAAGCATTTATCCTGCCATTCTTCTGTGTGAATTGTATCTCAGAATAACCAAATGGTAGACATGGATCATTCTTCTTTAAGGAAAAATTCCAATTAATATAAGCAGAAAAAAATGATAGAATTGGAAAATCACCATTTTGCCAATCCTAACAAAATAACAGATGTAGGCAATGATGATCAAGATATGCTAAAATTATTTGGTGAAAGGTTGTTAGGAAATTTAGATGGGCTGATAATTAATGAGCCCACTGCTCAGTGTTAATGTTGCTGAAACTGAGACAACTAGATCTTAGGTGCTTCCCTGATGTGATGCATTAGGAAATACACAGCACCACTTATGAGTGTTCTTGTTGAATTAAAACTCAGTTTAACAAGCCTTTAGATTAGTAGCATCTCAGCAGGAGAAACAAGGATTAGCAGAACAAGTTAAATAACACCATGATGAAGTAGTCAGCCAAATCCAAAATATGGGTCATTCCCCAGGACAAATGACCAAATTTCTTCAGTTAAAAAAAATAAGAAGGAACTGTTATACACTGAAAAAACTATAACAATTTGTTATAGTCAAAACTATAGCCAATCTTTTGGCTCGTGATTCAAACAAATAAAATGTACAAAGACCATTGATCATCACCTTTCAAAGATTAATAGTACCAGAGACTAATATTTTAATACCAGATGAAGCTCTCATTTAGCAAACCTCTTGATGGAAATTTTAACACAATCTAAAATCTGTGCAGATTTTTTTGTACCCCCAATAAGTTGTTCAAAATTGAAAAAAAAAAAAAAGACAGTTGAGACAGTTAAGGGAATGTGAATAGGTATTAAATGATAGTAAGGAGTAATTATTCATTTTGTTAGGTTTGACAATGGCATTGGAGTTATGTTTTTAAAAAGTCCTTATCTGTCATAGATATGCAGAAATATTTCCAGGTAAAACAATATTATCTTTTTTAAGCCTCCCTAAATATATCTAATACCATGTTGGACATATATAAAAAGCATTCAGTAAACTTCCGAGAAATAGATACAACATATGACTCCTGGTTGTAGATGTATATGGTACACCAATACCCTCATGCGTACTTTGTTTAAGGGTTTTGTTTACACCCAAGGGCCTCCACTTCTGCCATGTCAAATTCTCTCACCTGGCATTCATATTCCCTTGTTTCCCCATGGAATGTTCTCTAAAAAGAGGTATGCCTGTAGGGCGCAGGCTCTCACAAAAAAATTGAACGACAACCAGGTACTCAAATATACAAACAGAGACTATAAAAATAAGTATGCCTATAGATGAAGTCTTAGAAGCATTTATTAAATTTAAGCATTTGCACATTTTTCTTTCTGAAGGATGGACTTTAATTTAAAATGTTTTTCATAAACAATAATCCATTATTTGTTTGACTTGTCTTTTTTTTTCTTGCATTAAGAGAAAATGCCTAACAGTGGACAGCAAATAACAGTCAATAAATGGTTATTTTAAACAAATCAAATGACATAAGCAGGACCAGTTCTTTCTTTTCTTTCCTTCTTTTCCTAGTGCTGCTGTCTGTCTTTATTTTTAACTTCCTAATTTTGTCATCCTCTTGGACTCCAGTTTTTCAACTTTATTATTGAGGTATAATTGACACACAACATTATATTAGTTTCAGGTGTACAACATAATGATTCAATATTTGTATACATTGCAAAATGATCACAATAAATCTAGTTAACATCCATCACTATGTTTGACTTACCTTGAAATCATTTATTGAGAACATAAATTCTGGGAACCATGGTATTTGGAAGAAGTAATAATGGCTGGATTTGAACAGCTGGGCAGGGTGTCGTAAAATATATTCTGAAATTAAAATGCCACATTAGACCTTATCCAAGGGGTATAAATTACTTACTATTGAAAGAGCTTCTTTTCAAGGCAATTTCACCTTTGAGATGATCCCATAAAAATATCCACAAATAAGCCTTCTATATATTTCTCTTTGGAACAATTTCTATGTTCTTATATTTTACTATTGATATTTCTAATATTTAGAAAATTTATGGCACTTTAAATAAAAAGAAAGTTTATTTAAAAAGTCTTGACTCAGAAGGGAACAAGAAACCCAAACGACACTGTCTTTTCTCCAAGGTTATTATCAGCGACCTCACACTTTTCCTAGGGATAAATGGGGAGGTAATTTTCTGTTGTTTAAAAGATTTTCTTTACAGGTAGATTTGAATACCTTATTCATTTGGCCTCTACAGAAACTAACATGTTTCCTGTAAATTCATTTATGGATCTAGAAAATTCCTTCATTCAAGGAATATTTTAATATCTACCGTGTTGTGAGGAGACTTAGCAGTGATCAAGACAGAAGAGGTCCCCATTAGTAAGTAATTTATACAACAATTACCAATATTTAAAAAGATCATTTTAGATAGCAACAATACCATAAATGAAATTAAAAGAAGGTAATCTGACTGAGAGTGATGACTGGATAATGTGGAGAGACTATTATTCAGCAGAAGTGGTCAGAATAGCCTTCTCTGGGTATGCGATGTGTGGACTGAGCCCTGAACAGTAAAAGAGGGAGTCAGCCATGCAAAGATCTAGGAAAAAAACCCAGGCACAGAAGGTAGGTCCTTGGCTTGGCACACTCAAGAAGCAGAAAGAATGTCCATGTGGCTGGTGTAGTGAATGAGGAGAAGGAGGTGGCATGAGATGAATCAGAGAGCAAAGCAGAATCCCGGTCAAGGAGGGCCAGAGGATATGGATTTTAAGTGCTTTGGGAAGACAATGAATGTTTAAACTGGAGAGTAGTGTAATCATACATATTAAGCGTGCATACTTGTTGTTTCTTGTGCACCGGCTTTTAAATTTCCTTTGTTATAGAGGTACTTTTTTCCTTATTTCTAATTTTGTAACTGTATTTAACATGGTTGGAATTTTTAGAACTACAATTCTCAGGTAAGAGGAGCATCATTATGCTATACTTACTGTAAAGTCATCATTGAAGAAAATTTATTCAGCCCTGCATTAAAAGATATCACTATAATTAAGGAGAAAATGTAGGCATATAACTTGACTAGGGTTGAAACTATTATTGATAAAAACAATTCCAGAAATATTCCAAGAATATTCTTGCTGAAATGACCAATTACAATTTGTCCGTATAGCAACATCACAAAAATAACATTTATTCAAGCGTCCTAATCAATGGCATAAGCAGGTAGCACAACTTCTGCTACCTAATGTATGTAAGAACAGTATAGTGAATCTTAGTTTGATATTTGAAGCCTAAGCATCCATCCTATCACCTCAACAGAGATAGGACAATTGGACAAATATCTAAAATTCAACTCCTACATTTATATTATACAAGATCTCAGTAGTCATGTTCCCTTTTCCCTTGTATATAGTCATGTTTCCAACATGGATATATGTTGTTCTGAGTTTTTTGTTCTCTAGTGGGCTGCTGAGGGTCACAGCAGTGCCTGAATCTCAGAAAACTTGACAAGGGTAGTTAAAGAGGACAAGATTATAATTTTTGAGAAAACCAAATAAAAATGTGCCTATCATGGTTCACATGTCTTTGAACACGCTGAAGATTTTAAGAGTTCCCTTTATAGCAGAGGTTCTCAAAATATAGTCCATGTGGACCTCTGGGAATCCCCAAGGCCCTCTTAAGCAATCCAGATAAGCCAAAATGATTTCATTACACTACTAAGACATTATTAGCTTTTCTCATCTGGTTGACATTTGTGCTCATGGTACAAAAGCAATGGTAGATAAAACCATTGCTGCCTCCATTGCTGCCTGAGCACAAATCAAGGTAGTGACACTAAACAGTACAAGTAGTCATTGTATTCTTCACCACCACACACTTGCAGCAAACAAATACAGAAATACATAAAGTTAAGTGCCAGTTTCACTTAGGAATGTCCTAGATAAAATAGCAAAATCTATTAATTTTAAATTTCAACTTTTGTGTACACTGCTTTTGAACACTGAGATGAAACAGAAAGTACACATAAAGCAGTTCTGTTGAACACCCACGTATAATGGTTGTCTCGAGGGATAGCACTTCTGCGATTCTTTGGGTCGATTAGTTGAATTAGCTACATTTTTTATGGAATAGCATTTTTACTTGAACAGATGACTAGCAAACTATCATCGGTCAGACTTGAGTATCTGACAGTCTCTTAAAAATGAATGAAGTGACCTTGTCACTTGAGGGAAAACAATCAATAGTATTTGTTGTCAATGACCAAATTCAAGCTTTCAAATGAAAATTAGAACTTTGGAAACATGTATTTGCTACCGTGAGCGTGACAGCTTTGAAATACTCAATGACTTTTTGATGAAATTGGGGTGATATTAATGAATGCGAGTCTTTGATATAATATTATAAAATGCGTCAACTTATGGAAGATCTGCATAACTCGATGAACCAATATCGTCCACTGCATGATGATGCAAAATCATGCATTGGTAAAAAAAAAAAAAAATCCATTCAAAGTGCTAGAGAGACTGATGGATTTTAAGGTAACAGTACAAATGGTTCATTAATATGACATCGGATTCTACATTGTTACTAACCTTTAAGAAACCACCAATTTTTGAGTTTGGTGTAGTATTAAGGAAGAAAATCCACAGTTATCTGAAAAGGCTATTAAAATACTCCTCCCTTTTCCAATTACAAATCTGTGAGGCCAGATTTCTTCATATACTTCAATTCAAACAACATATTGCAACAGATTGAATGCAGAAGTAGATGTGAGAATCCAGCTGTCTTCTATTAAGCCAAAAATTAAAGAGGTTTGCAAAAATGTAAAACAATGACATTCTTCTCACTAAAATTGTGTTTTTGAAGATGTAGTTTTCATTAAAATGTTACATATATTATAGGTACTGGATTTATTACTTTTAATGAATTAATACAGAATTTTAAATTTTTTCCCATTTTTAATTTCTAATACAGTAAATATTTATATACATTACCCATATAAACACAAGCTCAATGGGTCCTAATAATTTTTAAGAGTACAAAGGAGTCCTGAAGCCAAAAATTTGAGAACTATAGCTTTAAAGAATGCTGTCATTCCTAATAGCCCAAGCAGTCAGGCAAAAGGAGAATTTATTTCTAGGTTGTCAAGATTCATTACTGTCAAAGTAATGTTACTGCATATTTCCCTTTATCCCTCTCCAAGTTAGCAGTAAAATGTTCTCCAAAAAAATAAAATAAAATTACGCAAGTAAATATGAAGCCACAATTTATCAGGCTCTTGAGGAATTTATTTAAAGCCAAGGTATCTGACATTGTCATGTGTGAATATCATATTTTAGTAATTTAATTAAGAAAATGCTGTTATTCAGATTTTTCTGTTTTTAATCTAAAGTGTCAGTGACAATAGTGAATTGTCACATTAACAAAGATATTTTAATGCAAATTTAAACTCACCTGTAAATACATTTGGATGAGGGAAGTTAATAACAATAAGCTTCATCACCATTTCGGGATAACAGATGGCAATTAGCCAAGCAATCATTCCCCCCCAGTCGTGGCCAATAAGAACACATTTGCTGTATCCTGTAATGGACAAAAAAATGTTGACATCTTCTAAAAGAAACAGGTGGATGCATTATTACCTCACATAAAATGGTAAATGATATTCTGAAAATAAAATCTTCCCATAACCTGACTGTAACTAGGCACTTCGTGCAGATAATGAATTCGGTGTTTCCAAAACCTGTATGTCCGAACCAGCTAAGTAGCTTTTTAGAAAATTTAGAAGTCCAACCTCCATTCTAGACCTACAGACTTAGAACCTCTCCCAGGAATTTTTTTTTTTTTTTAATCTGAAATAGCTAGCCCAGCTCTTGTCCCACGAAACTGAGTTTGAGAAACCATGGTAAAAATTACACATAATTAAGTCATAAGAAAGATTATATTATATCATTGATTGCCTAGAAAATTGCACGAAGACAAATTTAGGCCAAGTCTGACTGAATCACCACAAAAGATGAATGAAATATGGGTGTTGGAAATCAATGTCTTTGAGTCTATTTCATTGTAATCAGACTAAATGACAACACTGCATTGATACCCCCAGATCTCATTCACTTTTTTCCTCCTCTTAGAAATTTGGCTTGATCTATGCCCTCATTAGATTATTTTGGAAAGGGCTTTAATTTGATTTCATGGCTTTCTCACTATATTGGCTCCATTAACATTCCATGGTAGCAGCTGGGTTTTAGTCAAAAGAGATGTAGTGGATTCGATTATTGTTAAAAAGTATTTACTCCTCCCCTCTCCCCACTGCCATAAAAGAAGTATACCGTATGACCCCTCTGATAGTTGACTTAGTTGTATGATTTGCTGTGGTGATATGGTGGGTGTATGAATGACTTTGGGCTCAGCCGTATGATTTGCTTTGACCCATGAGCTGCACACAGAAACTTGAAATATGCATCTGCAGCTGGGCTCCTCCTCTTGCCATTTCCGCCATTGCCATCACCGGGAGTGGAAGAGCTACCACCAGGTAGCTGCTCCCCTTTAGCTTGGGCTCCAGTCCAACTCAGAGGGAGAAGCCAGTCCCAGCAAGACCTGTAACCTGAGGTAAAGACTCAGGGGTCCAGCCTATACTTGATGTGCACATCCGTAAGAATATGAATAAATGCCTATGGCTATCTGTCACTGAGTGTGGGATGTTTGTTATACAATAATATTATGGCACTAGCTGATCAATAAAAGAAAGACTGTATAAGTGCTTCTGCATCTTACAGCAGTTTTAAATGAATATTTTAGATGTGGGTTCTGAAGAAATAAATTTTCTGAGTACAAGAATCAAATCTCCAATAATTCTGAAAATAATAAATTGCATACATTAGATCTATTTTTAAAAACAAATTTCGAAAGTCATTCTTGGCTGGTGGACTGAATAGTTATTCCGTATTGAAATAATAGTATTATTTTCAGTTTCTTTTATAAATATTTTCAGCTGTACGCTCGAAACCATGGTGACAGGATCCAGACAACAGCTCAGGTAAATGGAAAATGGTTCCTCCCAAGAAATGAGGTTACCAATTCAGTTTGTTGAATGTTAGTCCCTTAAAAAGGATTAATAATGTTTATTTTAACTGACCTACCTAAAGAGTCTAAAATATCCTTTACATCTGTAATTAGACAGTCCAATTTATAATTCTCTCGATGAATGGGAGCATCTGTTTCTCCATAGCCTCTCAGATCAAGGGCTACAACTCGATATTCACTTTTAAATTCCCTTAGTTGGTGACGCCAAGAATACCTGCAGGAAATAAGAAACATTAAAAATACCACAGTAACTAACTGAAAGAGTTACATTACAGCTTTTCTAAGTGGACAATTGTAAGAAACTTTCTATATTAAGAATTAGTTATATAGGGGCACTTGATTGGCTCAGTTGGTTAAGCTCAAGTCATGATCTTATGGTTTGTGAGTTCGAGCCCCTGTGTTGGGCTCTGTGCTAACAGCTCAGAGCCTGGAGCCTGCTTCCGATTCTGTGTCTCCCTCTCTCTACGCCTCCCCCCGCTCATGCTCTCGCTCTCTCTCTCACTCTCTCTCCCCAGAATAAACATTTAAAAAAATAAAGAAACGTTATTTAGCTGTGTGTGAGCCAGAGGAAGGGACATGTTTGAGAAGGGTACATTGTTGTTCTTTATTAAAATTTATTGGTTTTTTTTTTTACTAGCTCCAGTGGGATGTAAAAAAGGGCCAATATTTACAGAAAGTACAGAGTATCTGATACTAAAACCAATATACTTTTTATTTATTTTTTTAATGTTTATTTTTGAGTGAGAGAGAGAGAGAAAGAGAGACAGAATGCAAGTGGGGGAGGGTCAGAGAGAAGGATACAGAATTGAAGCAGGCTCCAGGATCCCAGCTGTCAGCAAAGAGCCTGACACGGAGTTCGAACTCAATAACTGTGAGATCATGACCTGAGCTGAGTCAGATGCTTAACTGACTGAGCCACCCAAGCACCCCTAAAACCAGTATACTTCTATATGTACATAAGAAATCAATTTCTAAGCTTTTCTTAAATAATGCTGACAACTATCAGGGAATCTGTACTTATAAATGATTCTGTATTGCAGAACCATGTGATTCATAAAAAAAAGTTATGAGATGAAAATCTATTTCCCTAGGGGCGCCTGGGTGGCTTAGTCAGTTAAGCGTCCGACTTTCGCTTAGGTCATGATCTCGNTAAAAAATATTTAAAAAAAAAAAAGAAAATCTATTTCCCTAAAAAATAGATTTTATTCACTTTACTCCACTGTAAATATGGCTCCAAGTTTTTAGTAATAAAAATTTACTTGTGGATGAAAAAGTCTGAAGAGTTTTTAAAAAGATTATCACTGAAAGAATCAAATATAACAGCTGCTTAAGATAAACATTTGTTTGCTAAAACAAAACTCTTCTGTGGAGAAGATCCTGAATGAGTACAAGCAAGTGTGATACTAAAAACATGTAACAGGGACACCTGGGTGGCTCAGTCAGTTAAGCATTTGACTCTGGTTTTGTCTGGATTTCTTGGTTTGTGGAATCAAGCCCTGTGACAGGCTCTATGCTGACAGTGCGGAGGCTGCTCGGGATTCTCTCTCTCTCTCTCTCTCTCTCTCTCTCTCTCCTCCCCCTGTTGTATGCATAAGCTCTGTTTCTCTTTCTCAAAATAAATAAATAAACTTTAAAACCAAAACAAAACAACCATTTAACAGCCAAAATGGCACTGGCACTGACCAATTAGAATGGCCAGAGTGTCTCTGCCAAGTCCTGGAGGTCTCTGCAGGGGCAGGTAACCCCTCTGTGCCTGATCATGGAACTGCATTATTAAATGATATATAGAGATCTGCGAGATTTTTTCTTTTCTTCCTTCCTTCCTTCTTTCATTCCTTCATTCCTCCCTCCCCCCCACCCCCCTCCATCTGTCTATCTTTCTTTCTTTTTAAAGATTTTATTTTTGAGTAATCTCCACACCCAACATGGGGCTCAAACTTACAACCATGAGATCAAGATCACGCTTTACCAACTGAGCCAGCCAGGGCACCTGGTCAGTGAGATTTTCCTCACATAAGCAAAGCATTTGGATAACAATCAGGAAAAAAAAAAAAAGACATAGATTTTTCAAAGTTATTCGCATGCTGTGAAATTCCAAATATGCATTTAAAAAATGGATCTGGATGCATATCTGCTCATGAAGAGAGTTAGAATTATCTGACACAAGCCAACGGGGAGAAAAGAATTTTGGAGTACAATAGTCGAGTGTATACAGGGATCTGAGATTGTAAACTAATAGTGAGAGAGACTTTAGTGTCAAGGGACACAAGGCAGTAAGATCAATGAAAAAATTATGTACTTTATATCAACAGGTCTTTAGGAAGCGTATCAGCCATGGATACAGAATCTTTCATCTGTCATTTGAATATCTATGATTTGTAAAAATCTACAAAAGCAATACCAATTAAGACAGATTTGAAAATGTTAATAAAAAGTGTGTTCTTAGAGAGGTCATAGCAATCATATTAATTGTGTCTTTGGGCTGTAACAAATAAAGCAGTTAGTTTCTTTAAAGATACTCATCTATCAACACATATGATATTATTTTTCTCATTAGCCTTACTTAAAATTTTCAATTGATTTCTTTTATGTTTTTGTAACTGGAGCCCGACTCTTCCCTCTTTAGGGGTTACCTCATCCCCAATCAATAAAGTTCTGCAGATTTTACCTTTTAAATATTTATTTATTCACTTTTCCCGTCCATCCCTACTATCATTACCTTAATTCAGGCTTCCATTAAGGCAGCAACCTATCGATTGGTCTATCTATATTTCATTCCCCTTAGCTCTATCTTCTACAAAACCAAGTGTCATGTAATTTCCCTGCTTAACATCTTTTCTTGAATCCCTATTACATCCATATCTCAGACATATTGTGGGTTTGGGTCAAGACTACCACAGAAAGCAAAATATCACAATAAGGTATGTTTAATGAATTTTTGGTTTCCCAGTGCATATAAAAGTTATGTTTACATTGCAGTCTATTAATTGTGCAACAGCATTATGTCTAAGAAACAATGTATGTCTTTTTTTTTAATATTTTTTATTTATTTCTAGGAGAGAGAGAGAGAGACAGCGTGAGCAGAGGAGGGTCAGAGAGAGAGGGAGATACAGACTCTGAAATTGGCTCCAAGCTCTGTGCTGGCAGTCAGCACAGAGCCCGACGCGGGGCTCGAACCCACGAACCGCGAGATCATGACCTAAGCAAAAGTCGGACGCTTAACCGACTAAGCCACCCAGGCGCCCCAACAATGTATGTGTCTTAATTTAAAAAGTATTGCTTGTGGGGCACCTGGGTGGCTTGGTTGGTTTATTGTCTGACTTTAGCTCAGGTCATGATCTCATGGTTCTTGGGATCAAGACCCACGTCAGGCTCTACACTGACAGCTTGGAGCCTGCTGGGGATTCTCTCTCTCTCCCTCTTACTCTGCCCCTCCCCTGATCTCTGTCTCTCTTAAAAATAAATAAACATTATGGGGCCCCTGGGTGGCTTAGTCGGTTAAGCGTCCGACTTTCACTTAGGTCATGATCTCGCGGTTCGTGGGTTCGAGCCCCGCGTCGGGCTCTGTGTTGACTGCCAGCTCAGAGCCTGGAGCCTGTTTCAGTCTGTGACTCCCTCTCTCTCTGACCCTCCCCTGTCCACGCTGTCTCTCTCTCTCCTAGAAATAAATAAAACATTAAAAATAAATAAATAAACATTAAAAAAGAATTTTAAAAAGTACTGCTTGTATAGAACTGTTGAGTCACTATATTGTACACCTGAAACTAATATAACACAGTATGTTAACTACACTGGAATGAAAATTAAAAGTGTAATAAAATGAAACAAAAAGTAAAAGGAAAAATACTTTATTGTTAAAAATGTGGTACCCATCATCTGAATTTTCAGTGAGTTGTAATCTTTTTGCTGGAGGGTCTTACCTCAATATTGATGGCTGCTGACTGACCAGGGTGGTGGTTGCTGAAGGTTCGGGTGGCTGCAGCAATTTCTTACAAGAAGACAGCAATAAAGTTTGACATATCAATTGACTCTTCCTTTCACAAATGATTTCTCTGTAGCATGGGATGCTGTTTGATAGCATTTTACCCATGGTAGAACTTCTTTCCAAATTGGAGTCTTCTCAAACCCTGCCTCTGCTTTATCAACTAAGTTGATGTAACCTTCTAAATCCTTTGTTGTCATTTCAACAATCTTCACAGCATCTTCACCAGGAACAGATTCCATCTCAAGAAAATACTGTCTTTGCTCATCCATAAGAAGCAATTCCTCACCCATGAAAGTTTGATCATGAGATTGCAGCCATTCAGGCACATGTTCAGGCTCCACTTCCCATTCTAGTGCTCTTGCTATTTCCATCACATCTGCTGTTACTTCCTCCACTGAAGTCCTGAGCTCCTCCAAGTCATCCATGAGGGTGGGAATCACCTTCTCCCACTCTAGCTCATGTTGACATTTTGACCTCTTTCCATGAATCATGAATGCTTTTAATGGCATCTAGAATGGGACTATTCCAGAAGGTTTTCAATGGACTTTGACCAGATCAATCAGAGGAATCACTATCTATGGCAACTATAGCCATATGAAATGTATTTCTTAAATCATAAGACCTTAAAGTCTAAATGACTTCTTGATCCATGGGAAGCACAATGGAATTTGTGTTAGTAGGCATGAAAACAACATTAATTTGGTTGGACATCTCCATCAGAGGTCCTGGGTGACCAGGTGCATTGTCAATGAGTAGTAATATTTTGAAAGAAATCTTTTTTTCTGAGCACTAGGTCTCAACAGTGGGTTTAAAATATTCAGTTAACTATGTTGTAAACAGATGTGCTGTCATCCAGGCTTTGTTATTACATTTATAGAAAACAGGCAGAGTGGATTTAACATAATTCTTAAGGGTTCTAGGATTTTCAGAACAATCAATGAGCATTGGCTTAAACTTCTCAAGTCACCAGCTGTGTTAGAAACAAGAGAGTCAGCCTGTCCTTTGAAGCTTTGAAGCCAGGCATTGACTTTTCCTCTCTAGCTAAGAAAGTCCTAGAAGTCATCTTCTTCCAATAGAAGGCTGCTTGTCTACATAGAAAATCTATTATTTATTATAGCCACATTCATGAATTATATGAGCTGCTTTACCTAGGGCTTTTTGGCTATGGAGATGGTTTCTGTCCTTAAACCTCATGAACCAAACTTTGCTAACTTCAAACTTTTCTTCTGCAGCTTCCTGACCTCTCTCACTCTTCATGGAATTGAAGAGAGTTAGGGCCTCGCTTTGGGTTAGACTTTGGCTGAAGGGAATGCTTTGGCTGGTTTGATCTTCCATCCAGAGACTGCTACAACTTTTTCCATACCAGAAATAAGGCTGTTTCACTTTCTTATCATTTGTGTGCTCAGTGGAGTAGCATCTTTAATTTCAAGAACTTTTTCATAGTATTCACAACTTGGCTAACTGGCACAAGTGGCCTAGCTTTTGGCCTAGTTTGGCTTTCAACATGCCTTCCTCACTAAGCTTAATCATTTCTGGCTTTTGATTTAAAGTGAGAGATGTGCAACTCTTCCCTTCACTGGAACACTTAGAGGCCTTTGTAGGGTTATTAATTGGCCTAATTTCAATGTTGTTGTGTCTCAGGGAAGAGAGAGATGCAAGGAGAAGGAGGAAGACGGGGGAATGGCTTACTGGTGAAGTAGTCAGAACACACACAATGCATATCATCAAGTTCACCATCTCATATAGGTGTGGTTTGTGGCACTTCCAAGACACTTACAGTAGCAACATCAGAGGTCACTGATCACAGAACACCATAACAAATATGATTATAATAATGAAAAAGTTTGAAATCTTGCAAGAATTACCAAAATGTGACACAGAGACACAAAGTGAGAAAATGCTGCTGAAAAAATGACCCCAACAGACTTGCATGCCACAGGGTTGCCACAAACATTTGTTTGTAAAAACCATCATAGCTGTGAAGCACTATAAAACAAGGTACACCCATACTCATAACATGCAGGCCAAGCTCGTCATTCCTGCAGACAAAAACCTCTGAGGTTTGACGATTGCCCAATCTCCCAGCCTGATTACTTTATGGTCTTGTCATTTGCTAGATAATAGAAAGAGCTAGCATTTATATCATTCTCACTACACGCCAGGCACAATTCTAAGTGTTTCACATATAGTAATGTTGATCTTCAAAACAAAATTATGAAGTAGATATTATTATTATCTCCACATTAAAGCTAAAGAAACAAAAACACAGAGAGGTTAACTATCTTACCAAAGGTCACAGAATTAGCAAACAGCAGAGCCAGGATTCAAACCCTGGTAGTCTGGCCTGAGTCCATGGTGCACCGCCTTACAGTGCTAAGGCACTTACAGTGAACAAACGCGGTGTTGCTTTTTGCTTTTGAGTTTGTTCACCAGATTTCCTTTGTCTGAAACAGCATCCTACTCCACCATTCCCCTACTCCACACAATCCCTACTCTTTCCCTTCACTGAATTCCTTATGCTGAGCATGTCCACTTCCAAGAGACTTCCCAGGCGTCCACCTTTACAGGCGGGTAGGGTGCCCCTTCTTACTCTCCCACTTGTACATACACTCTTCAGTGTACTGGACACGTGCGTTATAATGATCTGGGGGTGTCTGGTGCTGCCACTCAG
The DNA here is from genome assembly GCF_008692635.1 of Crocuta crocuta. Lineage (NCBI taxonomy): Eukaryota > Metazoa > Chordata > Mammalia > Carnivora > Hyaenidae > Crocuta > Crocuta crocuta. The sequence goes on from NW_027533089.1 coordinate 10,499,601, forward strand.
TTGGGAGCTCCCTCAGCTGTCAGAATATTTAGTGTAGGTGCTCAGATGAATGAAAGCCCTGAATCTTGACAGTGCTAGAAGTACCAGCTGTTCAATAAAGCTTGAACCATGAGACAATGAATGACAATTAAAGTTCCCAAGTTCCCAAGTTCCATGGACACTGAAACTTATATTCAGTGTCCATGAAAATGTGCATTGTTTTAATATCTGAAGTATCTGTGTCTTCATTTAGAATTCATTTAATTAGTTGGGGTGCCTGGGTGACTCAGTCAGTTGAGTATCTGACTTTGGCTCAGGTCATGACCTCAAGGATTGTGGGTTCAAGCCTCATGTTGGGCTTTGCCCTGACAGTGCCAAACCTGCTTCAGATTCTCTGTCTCTGTCTCTCTGCCCCTCCCCTGTTTACTCACTCTCTCAAAAATAAATATAAAAAAAACAGTTTTAAAAAATGTTTATTAATTTTGAGAAAGAGAACACAAGTAGGGGAAGGAGAGGTGCAGAGGATCCAAAGTGGGCTCTACGCTGACAGCAGAAAGCCTGATGCAGGGCTTGAACTCATGAACTGTGAGACCATGGTTGAACACTTAACCGACTGAGCCACCCAGAAGCCTCCCCAAAATTTATTTAATTAGGGGGCACCTGGGTGGCTTAGTCGGTTAAGCGTCCGACTTTCGCTTAGGTCATGATCTCGCGGTTCGTGGGTTCGAGCCCCGCGTCGGGCTCTGCGCTGACTGCCAGCTCAGATCCTGGAGCCTGTTTCAGTCTGTGACTCCCTCTCTCTCTGACCCTCCCCTGCTCACGCTGTCTCTCTCTCTCTCCTAGAAATAAATAAAACATTTAAAAAAAAATTTATTTAATTAGATATTTCAAGGTAGAAATTTGAGTCAAAGTAATGTGTAGAATGCTGCAATATTTTACATTTAAAATTTCATTAGAGATTATGCAAACAATACCTGCATATTTTGTTCTCTTATTAATAATTTAAATGTCTTACAAATAAATTCAACTATTGCTGTCATCCATGAGAGGAACCAAAGAACATCTCAAACATTTCTAAGAAATAGGGCAACTGGTGGGGCACCTGCATGGCTCAATTGGTTAAGCCTCCAACTCTTAGTTTCACCTCAGGTCATGATCTCACAGTTCATGAGTTCAAGCCCCACATCCTGCCCTGTGCTGACAGTGTGGAGCCTGCTTGAGATTCTCTCTCTCTCTCTCTCTCTCTCTCTCTCTCTCTCTTTCTGCCCCTATCCTGCTCTCTCTCTGTCTCTGCCCCTCTCCTGCTCTTTCTTTCTCTCTCAAAATAAATAAATAAACTTATTTAAAAAAAGAAATAGGGCAGCTGCTATCTTAATAAATTGCAAAATTTTTAAATGTAATCTTCCCAGAATTCATAAATAAAGCACATTTGATTCACACTTTAAACTGAAAAAGAAATCACCCCAGTGATAGATTGATGGCATTTCATTCATATGATATAAAACAAAAACGACCCCCTTGACATAGAAATGAAACAGACTATAAAATCAGTAACTCCTAAAAATATTATAAATAAAGAAAGCAAGCTATTTTCATCCACATTTTTTTTTCTAGGACCTTTAGGTTATAGCAGAAGACACTTTTGAAAAAGCAGCCTCTTTCCTAGTGATTACCCTTGACATAAGAGGGCTCCTGGTTTACCAGGCTAGTCACATTTAGATGTAGAATATCCTTTTCCCCTTCACAACAGAAAAAAGGCCACAGTCATCAGCCTCTCTGCTCAGCTGTGTGTATGAGGAGCCCTCCCTTGCCTCAGCACTTGAGTAATGACGAATGCATTCCATACAGCTGGTGATGAAGACAACTCAAAGGAACTGCTTGCATCAGCTCCAAATATTTTTAAAAGCGATGCAAATTGAGATGGAGAGAGAGTGGGAGAAAAATCATCTTCTGACAATTTTATTTTGGGATAATTTAGCTAAAAGTCTCATAGATGTATCTGTTTGATATTTCCTTTAGCTTTTAAGAAAGAAAACCCAGAATTTTTATTGTTTCCATGCAACAATATTAAATGTCACCAATTCTCAATAACTATTCCTAGGTAATGATGATAAATACAGATAACATATTGCATTTGTATACTGCTTTTCTGTTTAAAATAATTTTGACACTCGTTGCTAATTTAGGATATTTTGTTTTCGTAATATCAAATATTCTGATCTACTCAATCTACAAATAAGCTTATAATTTCATTTAGGGAAAACTTGATTAATAGAGGAACAATATTTACACTTATTCTTAAAATTTATTTACTTCGAGAGAGAGAAAGAGCAAGTGGGGGAGGGACAGAGAAAGAGGGAGAGAGAATCCCAAGCAGGGTCTACACTGTCAGCAAAGAGCCCCGTGTGGGGCTCAAACCCACAAACTGTGAGATCATGACCTGAGCTGAGATCAAGAGTTGGACATTTAACCAGTTGAGCCACCCAGGCACCCCTATTTACACTTATAATGTAAATTTACATTGGCTTGAAGTGTCAAAGTTTTTTGTTTGCTGTTTTTGGCTTTTAAAGAAGATAGAAATGTGGAGTGCCTAGGTGGCTTGTCAGTTAAGTGTCCAACTCTTGGTTTCAGCTCAGGTCATGATCTCATAGTTTTGTAGGGGTGAGCCCTGCATCAGACTCTTCACTGGCAGCTTGGAGCTTGTTTGGGATTTTCTCTTTCTTTTTCTCTCCCTGCCCCTCTCATACACTGTCTCTGTCTCTCTCAAATAAATAAATAAATAAACTTAAAAAATATAAAGAAGATGAAATGTCAGAGAAGGGGCTCTGGGAAAAAGGGAAGGGAAAGCCAAGAGAGACACCTGAAGTGGTTTAATCAAAACAGCTTTGTCCTGAACTCTAAATCTGACTTTTTCCTGAATGGGGTACCTGAATGGAATTGACTAGATTCCTAACAGGTAATAGTGGTAATTTGATTGGGAGGAAAGACAAAGTAAGACTCAACATAGATGTATTGTTTTAGGGTATGATATAGTCAGATAGAGGTGTCTGATTTCCAGTAATGTCCTTGTAGTTGCTTTAGGACTTTCTCTGAACAAAGGGGTAGCTTTCAGATTAACAGCTGGCAAAGTTCAGTGACTTCAATATGGTCTATTTGAGTAACTGAGTTATCAGGAGTTCATTGTTGTTGTTTTTAAATCTCCTAGAGTAACACATCCAAGACTTGACTTTACTGGGGCAAGTGGGACTGGTGTCCAGGGGCCAGTGCTGGGCCTCTCCTAGGCTGTCCCATTCACTGAAGATTAGAGAACATGTACAAGAATCACCAGGCATTTCTATTTTGCAAAAGGACTCTTAGGAAGAGTAAATAATGGAACAATACTATGAAATATGCACAAAAATGTATCATTGTTCACATATGACAGAGAGCATCTACTGTCCTATGTTGAAAGGGCATCACTGCTATTTGCTGTTTCTTTGAAACAATTACCAAGTGGTTCAACAAGTTTTAGGTTTATTTTTATCTTCATGGTAGACTGTTCCACATGTAAAGAAGTGAAGTTCCAGGAGAGAAAAGAACATGGACAAGTAGTGGGATTGGTGTGAGGTAGAGAGACAAAATAGCTTTTAAATCTTTTCTCTCTAAAAAGTTACATATCAACCCCTAATCCAACAGATCATGGATTTTATTTAGAATGATGATCCAAAATGTTAAAGTGAGGTGTTCTAACATTGTTAGCTAACTTTTTAACATCCTCGTGAATGTTTCTTTAAAGTGTGAAATTTGAAGGATGAAAATCAGTGTATATTATCAGATGAGTATCATTTCTATATACTAAGAACAAGTAGAGGTCAGCTTTGAAGTTCAAAAACGAGGTGTGCCTTAGGTTTAAATGAGATGATGTACACAAAACACTTAGAAGAATGCCTGGCACACAGTAAATGGTCAGTAAATGTTAACTATCACCATCATCATCATCACCAGATTCAGGAAATTGTCTTTTTACAGGCCTGGGACAATGGCCTGTCCCCAGATTCTTCATTACTATCACTTTTCTAAAGAATTTAAATCCAAGTTCACTAACACAGTGTAATAATGATTTCAGAAGTAGAATTTAGTGACTCATCACTTATATATAATACCCAGTGCTCATCCCAACAAGCGTCCTCCTTAAAGCCCGTCACCTATTTGCCCCTTCCCCCATCCCACACCCCTCCAGCAACCCTCAGTTCTCTGTATTTAAGAGTCTCTTATGGTTTGCCTCCCTCCCTTCTGTTACTCTTATTTTCCTTTCCTTCCTTTATGTTCATCTGTTGTGTTTCTGAAATTCCATGTATTAGTCAAATCATATGATATTCATCTTTCCCTGACTTATTTCACTTAGCATAACACACTCTAGCTCCATCCACATTGTTGCAAGTGGCAAGATTTCATTTGTTTTGATTGTAGAGTAATATTCCATTGCTTTACTATCACTCTTAAACCTAGAATTCCACTATCACATATTCTTCACCTCCTTTGAAGTTTTAAAGATTTTGAAAAAAAAAATTTAAAAAGGGAGGGCGCCTGAGTGGCTCAGTTGGTTAAGCATCTGGCTTCGGCCCAGGTCATGATCTTGTGGTTCACAAGTTTGAGTTCTGTGTCGGGCTCAGTGCTGACAGCTCAGAGCCTGGAGCCTGCTTGAGATTCTGTGTCCCCCTCTCTCACTACACCTCCCCTGCTCTCTCTGTCTCTCAAAAATAAACATTAAGAAAATATTAAAGACTGTATCATCCAAAGTCTGAATTCAAAATGCAGCTAGCTCTCAAAGAGGTATGATGTCAATGAACTTTAGTTAATACTTTATCAGTGTAAGGGACTTTATTAATAAATGCATGGAGGACATTAGTGCTGGCACATGGATCTCCTCACTGAGTGAATGGGAATGAAGAAAAGGAAATATTTATTGAGTATTCTCTGGGGCTATGTAAAAGGCTTTCTGCAAGCCTCTCTTTATCTTCACAACAACTCTGTGAGATTATTGCAGATGATCATGCAGGATCCTGCAGCAAGTAAGTGATTAAGCCAGAATTCACCACCCATGTTACTTTCTGCATATTTGACTAAGGCTCCAAACTTCCATCTTCTTGTGAGCCAATCATTTCAAGCACTCCACTAAACGAGTCCACATACATATGCTTGAATTGCACTGGGCTGTTTACCACCTAATTAAGTTGTCTCCAGATGGAAGAACAGATAAAAGTTTAACATGTAAACGACTTATGTTTATTCATGCAGGCAAATGCAAGGAGAGAAAAATCTTCGTGAAGGGAATATCTCAGAAAAAGACATCTATAGGCTTTTTGCTCTGGAAAAATGATGAGGTAAATGGGGTTTTGCCATCCTCCATTCTTTTCTTCAATGCCTAATACTTCCTAGTGTGCTGACATTCTCAATGTATTTATTAATATAATCTGTTTCACTGATAAAGTATGAGCTAAAGCGTATTAGGGGAAGACCTCTTTCAGAACTGGGTGCATTTTTAATCAGGACTTTGGATAACACAAAGTCCTTAAAACTGTGAAAAGGTGCAGAATATGTAATGGTGAAATTCTAGGTGTTAAGAGTGATAATAAGGGAGAAATTTGGAGACAGGGCATTGTCCCAGACCTTAAAAAGACACTACATATTCTGTCTTTCCGTCAGCTCAGAGAATATGATGATTTTTCATCCATTTCTTATAGTTTGTGAACTGTCTCAAGATCATAGCTCTGTGTTATCAAAAATCCAGTTTTCTTTTTACCACCATATGCAGCATCTTTTAAAAAGATATTCATTTTTTAAGAAATGTTTATTTATTTTTGAGAGAGAGAAAGAAGAAGGCAGAGAGAGAGAGAGAATCCGAAACAGACTCCATATAGTCAGAGCAGAGCCTGATGCAGGGCTGGAACCCATGAGCCGTGAGATCATGACCCGAACTGAAACCAAGAGTCAGATGCTTAACCAACTGACCCACCTAGGCACCCCAAGATATCCTGTTTTTAAAAGTTTAATCATATGTTGTTTTCATCTGTACTCAGGTTCAAAGGAGAAAAGAACATTTTCTCCTAGGTAACTAACAACTATGTATTTTTGGTTATAGGTTTTTTTTCCTAATGTGAAATATTCAGGTCCTTCATTTGTCCTGCATTCATATGAGCCTGTTGCTGCATGCTGGGGAAATAGTTCATTCTCAAATTCCATGAGCCTTCTTCTCTCTCTCCACCTTTCTCTCACCCCAGGCTTCACCCAAAGCTTCCAGGCACTCTATGCCTTTGGTTTCTTTCAAATCTCCTTTTCCTACCCAATGTTGTATTTTGCTGGCAGTAAATACTATAAAAACTGTTCTGTAGCTAGTTCATAAATTTTAAACACTAAACCATACTGATTTAAATTCTCAAAAAAAAAAAAAAGGCTGGTACCATGAATGTTCCTTTAGAATAGAAGAATAGAAGGAAAATCATTCCTGTGATTCAGGAACATTAAGGAAGGATAACTGGGTCAGTAGGCATAGAGTAAAATCTATGAAAAGTCATAACAAGAAAATGATACTGTGATAAGACAAGTCCTTAAGGAACAAGAAAAAGTTGGTTGGTAAGTTTACCAGAATTCTGGAAATCCATGAAGCAGCAGCATAAGTGGTTTGCCTCTTTCACCAGCAGCAACATAATGAAATCTTAACCCCGAATCCTGCAGTAGAAAATAGAGGGCATGGAATTTTAGTGATATCTTGAATTGATTGTCAAAGTAAGTGCATTTAGTATTTCCATTTCATTAAAGAAAAAACTTGGCATTATTTTTAATATCAAGAAATAAATATTATTAAATTTCAAAAAGAAAACAATCCCATGATTTATCAATAGCGTAGAGTTACTTTTCTAAACGTTGCCCTTTGCAGTACCTTCCATCTTCCCTTCTTGTTCTACTTACAAGGTCAATTTATATGTTATAAGCTTTTGGATCAATGTCACAATTTGTGACTTTCATCTTACTGATGTGTCACATTCCATCTCATTCAAATTCTGTAGGACATGTAAATAATTCTGATCTGAATTTATATTCCTGCCATGTTTACCTCCTAGTCATGTACTTTTCTCAGCTTGCCCGTCAAGAGCTGTGCCATCAGTTATATAATTCACACCTCCTTTCCTTATTTTTAGTTCTCTTCTTCCCACATTATTATTTTAAGTTGAGAGTTGTATGTACTGTTCCCCTGGCTTCCTGCTCCTCATGTCATGTCAATGTATTTCCAACAGCAGAATGCTCTGAATGCTCAAGACTTTTCTCTGCACACAGGAGACAAGACTGCCCAAGGAAAATGAAAAGCATAGGGGTGAGACAAGGATGTAGCAAATAGAAGGCAAACTGAAAAGAGGAAAATGGAGAAAAAACAAGAAAGGAAAACAAAAACTCAGAAAGAAGTGAAGAAAGAAACCTAGAACCCAAAGCTGAGCACAGAGACTGGGTTTTATATCAGGTAACCCAAGCAAGGGGGTTTCCAGATGTGAAAAAAATCTTAAAAGGTTATTTAATTCAACCCCATCATTTTGACAGGTTAGGAAACTGAAGCTCAAAGATACTAACATGAGTCATAAAGGCGTTTGGGAGCAGGGCTGTGACCAGAACCCATTTTCTTCTAGCTGGCAGGAAATATTCTTTCTCCTCCATGGTTCTGTCTCTGGGCCAACTCTTGAGAGTGACCAGGGTCAGAGGAAAAGCATTATAAGGAATTCCAGATGATTCTTTCTCACTGCTTTTCTTCCTCAGGTTGGACCAAGATAACAAACCTGACTTTGCCCTCATTTGCAGAATGCCTTTCTAGAATTTCAGTGACTTCTGTTATTGGTGATGAATCATGGCTACTTGATTGGATTTAGTGAACAGATACTTTATTGCACTTACTATGTACTAGGCACTGTTCTGAGGTTTTATTTGTTGTTTTTTAAAGTTTTTTTTTCCCCCAAATATTAATTCCTTTCATTCTCATAACAACCGTAGGCTGAATAAGGCTAAAAAAATGTGCCCTTGGTCTTTTGAACTCTAGCTGCTGGACACTCTAGCTCCTAATAGGAATCCTCCACTTGGTGACATAATATCCCCTCATGTGAGTCTAGTTTTGAAAATCCTGTGAGTCAGACTGCAGGGTGCCTCATGAAGGGCCATATCTCTTCACCACCTGGAACCTCAGGAAATGGAATGTCCGTGGGCTGCCAGGAGGTTTGGGACAAGCACAAACAGCTCCAGTCTGAATGCATGATTGACATTTACTTTTTATTCCATTCCTTTGGCCTCTGACTTCATAAGTCTGCTTCCTTGCCCACAAAGATACACCATTTATTTATTGTTTCATGCTGGTTAGGTCATCTGCGAATGCTCCATTCCGCTACTCTGAATAAAGTCCTATTTCCAATGACTTACTCTATTTACTCTTTCAATCTCTAAAATTTGGGCAAGGACAGCCTCATGAGGCAGTAGGGCGCCTAGGAACAATCCCCTACAGCTGATCTGAGCTCTAAAGGGCAAAAAGGTGACACAAGACAGCCTTCCCTTACAGGGAGCAGAATTATACTGGGTTGTTGTGGTGGAGCAGGAGGGGATAGTAATATATATAGGACCCTGATGAGAGACCCTCCACATAACCTATTCTCAGTCTCTCTCTGTCTCTCTCGGTCTCTGTCTCTCTCTGTCTCTCTCTGTCTCTCTCTCTCTCTCTCTCTCTCTCTCACACACACACACACACACACAGGTCCGACCCCTCACCCGCCACACCTCGCCCCGCTTGCTTCCCCTTGGCATCCTCCCTGTCCCCGCGGCGCGCTCTGGCGAGACCCAGGAACCCTAAGGGACGCTGGGCGTCATGGAAGGAGCAGCCCCGCGCGCTCTGCTCTCACGGCGGTCACGTTCCCTCCCGATACCGCCGGGCCGCGCCGGCCTTCACCTTGATCCGCACGTAGCAGTGGGTACCCAAAGAGGGGTCGTTCAAACACGCGGGAGGGTGTTCCCGGGCGACCCTCCGGAAGGTCTGCGCCGGTCCCTTGCCGATGCTCCACAAAAGTTTGAGCAGGTAGATGGAGGCGCAGAGTCCGCAGTAGCAGTAGACCAGGGACCAGAAGAGCAGGGACCGGATCGTGACCGTCAGGCGGAGCAGGCAGTCCCGCAGCCTCGCCATCGGGCGGGGCCGGCGGCAGGGCCCGCTGTCCTTCCGAGGCGCGGGAGCTGGGGCGC